>NW_025335289.1:629639-732416 GCF_004798865.1 Varanus komodoensis
ACGGCGTGGGCCTGCTGGGGCCGCCGCAGCCCCTGCCGCCCTGCCCGCCCCTCGCGGCCGTCGCCCCCCTGCCGCCCGGCTCGCCCGCCCCAGGGTCCTTCAGCCCGGCTCCCCCGGCCTCCAGCCAGCTGCCTCCGGGGGCCCCCATGGGGCTCGCCGGCGCCCCGCCGCCCCCGGTGAGCCAGCAGGCCCCGCACCAGGTCCCCCCCGCCCCCAGCCCGGCCCTGGCCCAGATGCCGGGCGGGGCGGTGGTGCCGGGGCAGGCCCTGCCCTCCCCGGCCCCCTTGCCGCAGCCCCCGCTGCGGCCTCCCTCCGGGCCCTGCCCCGGCCCCCTCCCCCAGCTGCCCCCGTCCTCCCTGGCCCCGGGGGCCGCGCCGCTCGGGCAGGCGGCCCCTGAGGCGCCCTTCCCCCGGCAGAGCGCCTCCACGGACGACCTGCTGTCCTCCAGCCCCGAGAGCCAGCACGGGGGGCCCAAGGCCCCCGTGGGGCAGCCCCTCCTGCAGCCCACCAAGGCGGACGCCAAGGAGGGCCTGAGGCCGCGGCCCGTGCAGCTGATCGAGCGCGACCCGTACCAGCAGCCCGAGCGCCTGCGGCGGCTCCTCTCGGAGCTGGGCCGCTTCCGGGAGCTGGTGGCCTGCCTGGGCGAGCCGGGGCCCGGCAGCGCGCTGGGCGGCGTGTGGAAGGCGCTGCAGGAGGCCCAGGAGAAGGACGCGCGGCAGCGCTCCATCGCCGTCGCCCGCTGCTACTCGCGCAAGAACCGCCACCAGGACGTCATGCCCTACGACCGGAACCGCGTGGTGCTGCAGTCGGGCCGCGACGACTACATCAACGCCAGCCGCATCGAGGAGCTCTCCTCCTACTGCCCCACCGTCATCGCCACCCAGGCGCCCCTGCCGGGCACGGCCGCCGACTTCTGGCTCATGATCCACGAGCAGAAGGTGTCGGTGGTGGTCATGCTCGTGTCCGAGCTGGAGGTCGAGAAGGTGGGTGGCGCGGGGGCACCGACTGCAGAGGGCGTCCCCCCGCTGCCGCCGCCCCCTGCCAGAAGGCTGGGGGGCGGCTCTTCCTCAGGGCCCCATCGGGGGCAGCGTGAGCCCCGGCCAGCTCCCGGGGCTCCCAAGCCGAGCGCATCTCGCCCCTCGTCACCGTGAGGGGGCCGGGTGGCTGCCGAGCTTCGAAGCGTGCAGGCGTGGGCGGCTTGTAGGCCCAGAGATGTGGAGGGCCGGGCTCCCCCCCCCGCCAAGGAGGCTCTGTGGGGCGATGGGGGTGGCGGCAGGCCCCGGCGGTGGTCCCCCGGCCTGCCGCTCTTCCTGTGGCTGGCAGTGGCTTTCCGGGGTGTGTGCGTTGAGGGGTCTCCCCCATGCCTGGCTGCCCGATCGATCGAACTCACTGAGGGTGCAAAGCTCTCCCCCCGCAACCCCCGGGGCTAATCGGGGCCTCCAGGCTGTCCCACGGAAGCCCTGGTTGCTTCCCAGCCCAGCGAGGCCTCCCCACACGCCGCGCTCCCGGCCACCCTGCTTACACCACGCACCCCCTCCTTGGGCAGGTGCCCGTGTCGGCCAAGGCACGCAGAGGGTGCCCTCCTGGGATGGCACCGTACTGGGAGCTGCCTCCTGCGCTCCCCCCCACCCGGCCCCACTCACACGCTTCCTGCCGGGCCGAGGGGGTTCCGAGGGGAGGTGGGAGTGCAGCTTTGGCAGTGCTGCCGGCTCCCCCCGGGGCCGGCTGAGCCCCCTCCCCCAGGGTCCACTCCCGGGGTGGGTGCAGCTGTCTCCTCCGTGGCTTCGGAGCCCGGGGGGGCCTTGCTGGGCCTGCCACCGTCCGTCTGTCCGGCCCTCGCGGCGCAGCCGCCCCCTCGCCTTCGGGAGGCCCCAAGCCACAGCGGCAGCCGCCCAGCCCGGCCCGGCCCCTTGCGAGCTCCCTCCCCGCCTCTGTTCTGCAGCAAAAGGTGGTGTGCTACTTCCCCACGGAGCGTGGCCAGCCCATGCTGCACGGCCCCATCTCCCTCGTCCTGACCAGCCACAAGGCCACCCCGACCCACGTGGAGCGCATGGTCACCCTGCAGTTCCGCGACCAGAGCCTGAAGCGCACCGTCGTGCACCTGCAGTTCTCCTGCTGGCCGGAGCTGTGAGTGCCCCGTCCCGCTGCAGCCGGGGGGGGGGGGGCGAGGCACGGAGGCCCCCGCGGCTCTGCCGTGCCGCCGCCGCCCTGACCCCCCCGCCCTCCCCGCAGGGGCCTCCCGGACCGCCAGGACGACCTGCTGCACTTCATCCGGGACGTCCACAGCCACTACCTGCACCAGCGGCCGCTGCACACCCCCATCGTCGTCCACTGCAGGTGACCCGGCGGGGGCAGCGGTGCTCAGGGGAGGGTCGGTTCCGGGGCCGCCCCCCCCCACCCGCGCCTCCCCCCTTCCCCAGGGGCCCGGGAGGCCGGCCCATCCCCCCGGGGGCGGGCAGAGGGCCTCGCGGGGAGCACGCCCGGGCAGGCCGCTCAGCCCGCGCCTCTCCCCTCCGCCCGCAGCTCCGGCGTGGGGCGCACCGGCGCCTTCTGCCTCCTGTACGCGGCCATGCAGGAGGTGGAGGCCGGCAACAGCATCCCGGACCTGGCCCAGCTCGTGCGCAGGATGCGCCAGCAGCGCAAGCACATGCTGCAGGAGAAGGTGCGTGGGGGCCCGGGGGCGGCTCGGGAGGGCTCTGGCGAGCGTGGGGCGGGAGCCGGTGGGGGGCCGAGCGGAAGGCCCGCCCTCACGGCTGCCTCTCCCCCAGCTGCACCTCAAGTTCTGCTACGAGTCCGTCCTTCGGCACGCCACCCAGGTGCTGCAGAGGCACGGGGTCACGGCGCCGTCCGCTGTCAAGCCCAGCAGCGGGGCCGCCCCTGCCGCCCAGAAGGTGAGTGCCTCGCGCCCCCTCCCGCCGCTGGGTGCCATCTCCGCGGCCCCCCCCCCCCCCCCCCCCACACGCCGGGGCAGACGTCCCGGGGAGGCGTGCGCCGGCTCCTTTTCCCTCCGAGCGGTGCCGGGGGAGCGGGAGCTGGCCGGGGCAGTGGCGCCAGGGGTGCCGCGGACTCAGCACCGGGCCCCCGTCCCCCGGGGGCCTTGGGTGCGTCCCTGCTGCCGTGGCGCCGGCTGAGCCGGGCTCGCTTTGCCTCCTCCCAGCCCTACGTCCCCCAGGACCCGCAGGACCTGGTGCTGGGCGGGGACATGCCCATCAGCTCCATCCAGGCCACCATCGCGAAGCTCAGCATCAGGCCCCCGGCGGGGGGCGCGGAGAGCGCCGCGAACGGACAGCTGCCGGAGCCCTCGCCACCGATCGCCGCCGGGGGCGACGCTCTTCCGGCGCCCCCGGCCGCCCTGCTCCCGCAGCCCGCCCCGGCCGATCCCGGCCCTCTGGAGGGGGCGGCAGCCGCCCTGCCCCTCCCGCCGCCAGCGCCCGAGGCCGAGGGGCCTTCCGCGGGGGAGAACAGCAGCCACGCGGAGACAGGGGAGGGCAGCGGCGGTCTGCAGCCGCCCCCCGAGGCCGAGGCCCCGGCGGCCCCCTCCTCGTCCTCTCTGGATCTCCTGGCCTCCTTGACGCCCGAGGCCTTCACCCTAGACGGCTCCCTCACGGGCAGGCACAGGATGAGCAAGCAGAGCTTCCTGCAGCCCCAGAACGGGGAGGGTCTGCGGGGGGCCCGGCCCAGCGATGACCCCCTCGACATGCTGGACCCACTCTGGACCCTCAACAAGACGTGAGCGCGGCGGGGGCCGCTCTGCCGGGGCAGCCCAGGCCTGACCGAGGGGATGGCGCTGCCCCGGGCCTGGGCCGCCTGGGCACTGCCTTCCCAGCTGGCACTTCCTGCACCCTGGGCGCCTGCTGGGCCACTGAAGGGGCTCCAAGCGGCCCCTTTCCCGACCCCCCCACCAGCTGCTTCCTGCATCCTTCACCTGGGAGCAGGCCCAGGTGGCTGCGGTGCACGCACGGGGCCTTGGTGCATCTGCATCACGAGGCTCTCCCCTCCTGTTCCCTTTCTGGGGGCAGCCATGATGGAGGGGACGGGGGGAGGGGGAAGGGGTCTGGGCATTCGGGGCGGTTCTCCCGGTGCTCCCAGGGACAGACCTCGGCCATCCATAAAGGCTTTGGAATACGGCTTGGGCCTCCCCCCTGGCCAGGGTGGGATGCAGCTTGTGCGCCCCACCTGCTGCCCCCGCATGCGGGGGTACAGGCTGCCCTCCCCCGCTACTGTTCTCTCCCTTCTGTTGCTGCCTTGCCTTCGCCGCTGAGCGTGAGCGTGAGCGCCCCCAGCCCCTGAGGTGGGACCCGGCCCAAGCCCTGCTCTGCTGCGAGGCCCGAGGCGTGGGGGCCCCGCGGCCTCATGCGTCAGCCCCGCTGCTGGTCGGAGGCTGAGCAGCAGCCCTGCGGCCATTGCCAAGGCTTCGTGGGGCTGGCCAGCTCCGCTGCCCCCCCCCACCCGCCCTGTTCGGAGGCTGGCGGAGGGGCTGCAGCTATGGGCGAGAGCTCATATTCAACGTGGAAAAGAAGGGGCCGCTTCCTTCGGGCCTCTTCGGGGGCCCCCCTGGCGCTTACGCACATCCAGCAGCCTCTACAAAGCGGAATTGTCCCTTGTGAAAAGGGCTGGGGGCTCGAAGGGGGCAGGGTCCGGAGCCACCGAGTTGACCAGGCGCCTGGGGGTTGACCACATCCGTCTCGCATCGAGCTGGCGAGGGAGGGAGAGACATGGGGCGGCATCTTAGGGGCACAAGAGCAAAATCAGGTAACGGGAGCAATTTGATGCGTTAGTTTTGACCCTGCTCCCCATTCAGGTGGCTGCCTAAATTCAACAGCTGCCTGCAAAGGGCAGGGAAGAGGAAGGGCTGAGGCGGGAAAGGGCTTTTTGGCACGGCAGGCGGTCCTGGGCGAACTTCTGGATTCCTTCAAGGGGCTGGTGTTCTTGTATACATATAATACGGTCTTCTTGTTTTGACTTACTCTGTAATCTAGACTTTTTTCAGCTCTTTGCTATTAAAATAAACGGGGCATTGGAGATGGCGCCAGTGTTAGAGTTTTGTTGGAGGGCGACTGCCAGCCGCAGCCTCGTGGGGGTGACCCGGGTTGCCTGGCCTTGCGCTGCCTTGCAAGTTTTGATGACGCTTCTTGCACACTCAGTCCTCGTGCGCCTTGCGTATGCACGCTAAAGCATCAGGTCCTTAAATTCGGTGTTTCACTTTTGATAGACAGCTGCAGGAAACGGGGAAGTGGTGGGCAGTTTGATTTGAGGATGTGGCTTCCCCAGGGCTCATTTTTACAGTGCCTGCAACACGCGGGCCCACTGCCGGAGGACGTGCTTGTGCAAGAGCAGGAAAAACTGCAAGGAGGTCATTAACACGACTTATATGCAGAATAAATTATGAAAAAAACAATATGAACTGGCTTCTTTGGCAAGCGTCCAGAGCATCTTAGGAGAGCTTGGGGGGTGCGGCCGGGGGGGGGGGGCAGCGGCATTCTGGCCCCCGACGGCCGATGAGCGTTGTGGCCAGTGCAGATGGAGTAGCCCCACTTTGCTGTGAGGTGGGAGGGAAGGGGAGGGGAGGGCATGCCGACAGGAAGCTCTGAGGAGCTAGGATATTTATTAAATTTGTTTGCCATCCATTACTTGCGTCTCTGGACGGCGTACAGCATTGATCAAAATAAAATAAAGCAGAATCCCCCCCGCCCAAAGATGCTGTGCCTCAGACAAGGGGAGAAGAAACACCTTGAATTGTAAAGAAAGCCACAAATGTGAGTCTGCGGAGAGGGCCGGGGAGCGGTGCCGTGTTCGCTTGCCTTGGCCGGGATGCTCTCCAGTCTGCTGCTTGCGCAGCTGAAGAGGCGGCCGACGTGACGCCCACGGCAGGTGCCCCGGACGGCCCCAGGCCCCTCTGCAGCGCCTGGGCTTCCCTGCCTTGCCCCTCAAGGCGGCAGGACCCTTCCTCACCCCTGCTCGGGCCACTGCTGATGGGGGCTGCAGCCCCACACACCTGTGGGCGCCAGCTTGGAGAAGGCTGGTCCCATTCCGCCCCCCCCCCCACACCTCACCAGACACACAGAAGGCATTAAGTTAGTTCTGTTTAATGCATCTGTCCCTGTACACATTATAAAACAATCCGGTACAAAAGCGGCTCCCACTGTCCAGTCCAAAGGGTACAGCAGAGCGAAGGCCACCAGCGGCAGGATGGAGATGCGCAGCCCGGGGGAAGCCGCAGTGGGGCGGGCGGGGGAGGCTCTGCGGGTCGTGGCTCCCCCCACCTGGCGCAGGCCGACTGCTCCGGCGAGGAGGCTGACCGTGGAAGAGCCTCGCTCGGCCAGGCGCCCTTCCTCCTCTGCTCCTCTCGTCATTCCTGCCGGCTGAATCCACCCCGGGGGGCAGCCCCCCGAGTCCAGCATCACCAGCCGGCCCACCGCGGGGCCCGGGCGGCAAAGGCTCTTCTCCGCGGCCTGTCAGCCCGGCCGGGGGGGGGGGGGCCACACGGGGGAGGCCGCCCTGCTGCACGGCCAGGGACGGCCACCGCTCCGAGCCAGGCGCGCGATGCAAGCGGGTGTCGCGAGCGGCCATGCAGGCGCAAGGAGATCCCGGGCCGAGCCCCCCAGCTTCACTGGCCGGCAGCCAGCACGTGCCGCAGGTCCCAACCGCCCCCCCCCCCAGCTGGGAGGGGTCTGTCTGAGCTGCTGGGGGGCAGCCGCCTCCCGCATGCCAGAATAAATAACTATGTACAGCACATAAATAAATCTGGCCGGTGGCACTGTGCCACTCATTTCGGGGGGGGGGGTGGCAGAAAGGTCTGGGGGACTGAGAGTGACTGCTCGCTCGCTCACTCCCCCAGGTCGCCCTCACCCCTCGCGAAGGGGAGCCCCCCACCGCACTGCCCCCTGCCCTTCCAAGGCTGGAATTCACCCGGTCGGCCACCCCAAGATCCAGGGAGGCCCCCCTGGAAATGGGTGCTTGACCCGGCAGAGGTGGCCATGGGGCAGTGGAGAACAGTGCTGACACCCCCCCCCCACACACACACACAGAGTGCCACAGTTTCACAGTGGCAGCTGAAGTGGGCTGGTCCCCCCAGAAGGGGCTTGTCTGAAGCAGCTCTTCCGGGGGGGGGGGGGGGCAGGGGGCTGCCGCGGCCGGGCTGGGGGGCCCGCCCCCCCCCCCCCCCCCCTCTGGCCCCTCAGATGGAAGAGGCAGTGGCGGGGGGGGGGCCTTGCTCCTCTCGCTGGCAGGGTGCTTGAACGGCCACCCTGCCCCTGCAGAGGACAGTGCCCGCTCCCCCCCGCACGGTTCCCCCCGCTTCCCGGGAGCTCAAAGCATTCCTGGCTCGGCCCCCGCAGTGCCGTGCCCGGCCCGGCGCGGCCGAGGCGGGGGAGGCCCCAGGCGGCCCCCCGCGCGGCTCCTCCGAGGGGCCTCGGCCTGCTCGGCGGGCTCCCCCCGCGCCCCTCAGTCCCGCTTCTCCAGCACCGACGGCACGTACACCAGGCTGAGCTCGCTGCCGAAGTTGCAGACGATGGCGGCGTTCTCCAGCACCAGGATCTGCCGGGCGGGCTGCGCCTCGTTGTTCTTGCCCAGGTAGACGGTCTGCAGCAGGTCGCCGTAGCCGATGTCCCAGAAGGAGACGCAGCCCTGGCCCCCCGTCACCAGCAGGCTGTCGGAGATCACCCCCAGGCTGGCTCCGCACCCCATGTCCTGCACAGGCGGGAGGCGAGCGTGTGACGGGGGGCAGGGGCAGAGCGCCCCCCCCCCGGCACCCAGGCAACCTCTCTGCTGAGGGCTCCCAGCAGCGGGCAGCCCAGCGGCCCCCCCCCCAAAGGGCTGCCCGCCCCCACATAAAATCTCTGGAGTGCACTTCTCTGCCAGGCATCCAACTCAAAAGCTCGGGGAGCCAAGATTTAGGGTGGACGTTTCCTCGCGGGCACAGATGCTCGGGCAGAGAACGGCCAAGACTTTGGCAAGAGTGACGGCCCACTTCCGTCCCAGAACAAGGCATGTCAGAAGCCGGAAGCACCTCTAAAGATGCCCGGCCCCTCGGCCTGTCCAGCTTTTGCTAAAAACACAAAAAACAAACACGGGACGCCACCAGAAAGGGCAGCAACCGTAGGCTGCCGACGGCACCTCCAACCTGGAGCCCCAGACGTGCCGGAGTAACTGCCTGGACACCCCAGCCAGCAAGACCGGGCCGGCCTGACACGAGCGGCCCGTGCCCCGTCGGCTCAGCCGTGGCTCGCGGGGTCGGGGGGGGCGGTCGCTCCGGGGGCCTGGGGGCCTGTGAGGAGGCCTTGGGAATCGGCCGCAGAAACACACAGGGGGTCGAGCGGAGCCTGTGCGAGAGCGGAGCCGTCAGCTCTGGCCGGCCTCAAGGAGGGTCCCGGAACACGTGCCGCTGCCAAGGGGCAAGCGCAGGACGAGCGCCACGCAGCCCCTCGGCCTCCCGCCCTTCCCGGCAGGGGACGTGAAGGGGGGCCGCCCCGGCCCCAGCCACGCACCTGCTGGATGGAGTAATGCTTGACGCCGGAGCTGCGGTCCCAGATGCTGATGACGTCGTCCAGGCCGCTGCTGATCACGCAGGAGGAGGTGCAGGTGAGGGACGTGACGTCCCCCCGGTGGGCATACAGGTGGCTCACCCTGCTCCCCGTGAGCACGTCCCAGAGGCAGATGGCGCCGTCCTGGCCCCCGCTGGCGAGCACCAGGGTCTGAAAGGCGAGGGCACCGAGCTCGGGTCACCTCGGGGGCGGCCCGGGGCCGGTGGAGCAGAGCAAGGGGCCAAACGCAGGAAGGGGGGCCGATGGGGGCTGGATTCGGGGAGAGGCCTGCCGGGGGCTGGGAGGGGGCTCCCCCAGAAGGGGCCGTCCACACGTGCTTATCGGCTGCGCCCCCCGCAGCTGGACCCATGTCCCTGGGGGCCGTGGCTCGGGGCACGTCACGGTGTGCCACGGCAGGGCAACAGAGGCGGCGCCGTCCACGCGTGGGAGAGGGAGCGCTCCGTGCCACGGGGCAGCCCTCCCGTGACGCCTCGGGGCACCTGGGGCTGGGGGCCCTCCCCGGGCACCCACAGCAAGCGCCCCTGCCAGACCGCCGCACTGCAAGTGGCTGGACAGGCAGGTACTTGGAGGGCGACTTTGGCTTCCATCCGGGGAAGCCCCAGTTGCGAATGCCCCCTCCCGGGACACAGGTGGGCCAGCTGCCACCCACCGGAGGCCGGAGCGCCTCGGGCACGCTCCTCGGCCGGCGAGGAGACGGCCACGGTTTGGGCCAGGAGCTGTCTGGAAGGAGCAGGCTGCCCCCTCCCAGCAATGCCCCCCTCCGTCAGTGGGGGGAGGAAGCAGCTTTAAGACAGCTTTGTCTCCAACCCGCCACTGAGCCCGTGCGACAGGAAGGCGACCCAGCGCCACTGGCATCCTCAGGATGGCACAGAAACAGCAGGGGCTGTTTTGCCGCAGGACGGGCAAGGTCACGCCGAGGTTCCCACAAGGCCGAGCCCGGCGACACGGGGCGAGCCCAACCCACACTGATCCGATAGCCGCCGGGCCACCAGAAGCACACGGTCCTTCCCAGCAGGCCTGGTCCTCGTGGCTCTGGACGACGGTCCGGAAGGAAGGGAAAGAGCCGGGCTGCTCCGCCTCGTTCCGGGCCGCGTCCTCGTCCTCCTTGCCACCCGCCCACTGCTGCCACGGGGCCCAGCGCAGCGCCCGGCGCGCCACCTACTTGGTCCATGTAGACGGCTGTGATGGCCCCCGAGTGGCCCTGCAGCGTGAAGAGGCAGCAGGAGTCTTCCAGCCGGTACACCTGGGGGAGGCGGCGGAGCGTCATGGCGGGCGGGGAGGCGGCCCACCTCCCCGCAGCCGACGGCCCGGGAACACAGCCCCCTCTGAGGGGACTCGGGCACCCAGGGGCACGGAGGCCGCACGCCCGTCCCCGCCCCAGCCATGCCTGCCGTGGGGTGCAGGGGACTTGGCCGGGGAACTGGCCCCAGGCTAGGAAAGCCGCCCGCCCCTCTTCCTCGGCCTCCTGGCTTCTCTGCCCCCCATCCGCCAGGATGAAACAGGACAGGGAGCTGGCCTCACTCCGGGCCTGCCCCCCAGCCCGGGCCTCCCTTGGAAGCAGGAGCTCCCCTTGGCCTCCCCCCAGAGGCCACCCCTGCCCCCCGGCCGGAGGGAAGGCAGAGCCGGGCCGCCAGCCAGCGCAACCCGGCGGAGGCAGGCGAGGGGCCGCCGTGCTGCCACGCCAGTGCCGTGGGCAGCACCTCGCCTGCCCGCCCGAAGCCGGCTCCTCGGGGCACGTGCCCTGCCGGCCCAGCAGGGGAGGGGTCGGAAAGGGGCGATGAAGCGGGGCCCCGCACCGCCCCGTCTCGTGAGGAAGGGCCCCCGGCACTCACGCGGAGGGTGCGATCCTGGCTGCCCGTGACCAGCCGCCCCGCTGCAGCCTTCAGGGCCGTGATGGGCTTCTGGTGGGCGCACGTCACCGTGTGGGTCAGCCGGCAGGCGAGGGCGTCGCTCGTGCTCCACACGGGAGAAGAGGGGAGGCTGCTCGGGCCCGGCGTCCCTGCGTGGCGGCGGGGGGGGGGGGGGTTTGGGTGCGCTCCAGCTGCAGGGACCCCCAGCCAGAGCTGCAGTCCCACGGCAGCGGGCGCCACCCCAGGAACGAGGCAGGGCAGGCGGCAAGGTGCGTCTTTGCGGGCCAAGCCCGGGCACCTCGCTCACCTGGGATCCTGCGGGGAAAGGAGTGGGGAAGGCGGCGGCGAGGAGCCCTGCGGGCGCTCAGTCGCAGCCGGGGCCTGGGCACGCGAAGCGCCTCCGGCTCGCAGAGGCTCCTTCCGGCGCCTCCGAGGGAAAAGCGTCCGAGCCCGAGATGGGCAGTGGGTGGCCAAGGGCGCGGGGACCTGAGGAAAGCCCTGCGGGACCAGGCAGGGGCCACCCAGCAGCGCCCCCTTCCACAGTGGGGGGCCGGAAGGGGGCAAGCCCTCGGCCTGCCCAAGCTCCTCCGCAGCTGGGGCTGCCAGCGTGCCGCCTCTGCAAGCGGAGGGACCGGATGGCCGGCACGGCTAGTGGCCGGGAGAGCCGCCGCCTCCTGCACGGCCTTCCGGGGGCAGGTGGGCAGCACTCTCACCTCGGAACTGGGAGTGGTCGGCGGCGGCGCACGTCCCCAGGGAATAGAAATCCAGGGTGCCGTTGAGCCTGGCGGCCACGATCCTGTTCCAGGAGAGACCGAGGCAAGTGGTGTTGGTTTGGGGTGCAGCCCTCGCCCCACGATCGCTCCTGGCTGGGCTGCCGGAGGGGCGCCTGAGGGGGAAACGCCCCCGCCGGCCAGCCGGCCGGCCTGCAGCGGGGGGCTGCTTGCCGGGCTGGTCGGGGGCCTCATGGGAGCCAGAGGGGCCCGGGAGGCTCTGCTTGAGGACGGGCGACCCAGAGCGCTGCTGGCATGGCGCACGGGAAACCTGCAAAGCACCGCCCCCCCCCCAAGCAGGCAGCAAGAGGCCCTGGTGCAGCAACGCCTTGTGCTTAGGAAAAGCAGCCGGGTCACTGGGACGGGTGGGTGGGCGGGTGGACAATGGGCTGTGTAGTCCAACCTGTCTGGAGGGGAGTGGGCTGGGGAGGCGCTTGGGAGGGAGGGGTGGAGAAGCCCGGAGCAGGACCTGCTGTTCAGGAAGACCAGGGAGGTGATGCCCGACTGGCCGTCTTCGCTGCTGCAGCGCAGAGCCCCCTCGATGGCGTCCCACACCTGCAACACAGGAGCACCGAGTGGTGGCAGCCGCCTCGCAGGCCACCTTCCGGGCCAGGGACCGCTCTCCGTCACCGCCCTGGGCTCCCGGGACGCGGCAGCTGCATCCCCCGCCGGCCTGCGACCCACCGGAGGCCTGGCCCGCTCCCGCCACAGCAGCCCGGGCGGGCAAGGCCAGGAGCCCTTCAGACCCCGGGCTGCCCTCCGCTTCCACGGCCAGGCACGCTTCTGCGGATGTCCGCCCCACCCGTCCCCAGGTCAGGGGGGAACCTTGTGCCCCGTGACTCGTGCCAGGGAAACGGGGCCATGTTTTCCTGGGTGGCGAGGTGGCCTCTTCCAGAGGGGGCCCCTGTGGCGTGTGGGCTGGGCAAAGAGCGCTCCAGGGAAGCCTCTCCGGGCCTCTGTCACGGAGGCCCTGAAGGACCGTCCCTTCCCATGCCCCAGGCCTCTCCGGAAGCATTCACAGCTACAAGAGGCCCGGAAGGCTTTGTGGGAGGTGTCCTCTTCTCTCTCCCTCCTCTCCTGGGAGACCTGCAACCCTCTGGCGGCCCACTGGTGCCACTCAGAGACAGGGCTGCTGCCCCCTCCTCGCCTCCGGGCAGAACCGACCTGCTGCCCGGTACTGCTGCCCTCAGTGCCCTGTGAAGCGCACTCGCCCGGGCACCGCGGGGGCAGGGGGTGTCCTCTCCACTGGGGTGACGGGCAGGGGGAGACCGGATGCTGGGGAACCAAGAGGCCAACAAGGGGGAAGGTCCTCCTGGTCTGCCCCCAGCCAGACGGTGCCTCATGGTGCTGCTGCCGAACGCCGGGTCAGCACACAGTAATCCCACCCTCCCCATGGTTTGAGTGTGGCCGATGGGGCCAACCTGGTGCAAATCACCAAGGCGTGGGCGGGAGAGGCGGGGGCTCCCTCGCCCAGCTGTGCCAGCCTGGGTGCTCAGTGGCCGCGGCTTAAGGGACCCCATGGTCCCCTCTGGGCCTCCCGTGCGCTCGAGTGCAGGTCTCGAGTGGCCCTCCTCTTGGCTTACTGGAAGATCTAGGAAGGGACTCGCACCTGGGCCCAGGAGGCTGCGAACGCCTCCTCGGCAGAGGGAGTGGGGCCAGCCCCCTTGAGGCAGCTGAGATTACGCCGTCCCTGAAAAAGCCTAACCTGAGCCTGGTGGACTAGACCACAGACCAGCAGCCCCTCCCTGGCAAGGTGGCCGAGCGTCGAGGCGGCGCCCCCCCCCCGACGGGACCCGCTCCCCCGGACGCGCAGCACGGCTCTTGCAGGCAGCAGGTAAAGACCTTTCCGTTCAAACAGGCGTTTAGTAGCTACCTTGGCCTCTTAACACTTGTCTTGGTATTTTGCTGCTTGCCTTCTTGACCGGACTTCTCTCTCTGTACGGCCATTTTGCACCTTTACTTTCGCAGCTCACCGTGCTTTTGCTCTCTTTCACTGGTTTTCCTGAGTTGCATGAATTGCTGCTGCTTTGACTGACTGACTGACTGACTGTGTTCTCGCAGGCTGGCCAGAGGGATCTCAGGCTGTGGGGTGGCATCCAAACGCGACGAACGAGCAAACCGGCCCGCCAAGTGCCCACCCCCTCCGCCCCCGGCTTACCTCCAGCCGCCCGTTGCTCCGGCCGGCCGCGATGAGGTTGCCCTGCAGCTCCAGGCTCCAGATGGAGCTCTCCAAGTCCGGGCCCCAGGAGGGCGGGGGCGGCCTCTCCAGGCCCACGCAGGGCTCCTCCCCGAGGCTGCTCCTGCGGGCCTCGCAGTCTCTCTCCCCGCCCGGGCAGCCGGGGGACCTGGCCCCACACGCCCGGGGGCCGAAGGCGGCCTGCCTGCGGGGGGCGGAGAAGCCCGAGAGGGGCACGCAGTTCCCCACGCCGCCCTGCTCCTCATAGACCTTCTCCACCAGGCTGCAGAAGTCGTAGCCCGACTCCTTCTGCCGGCCCCCGACGGTGCGGTGCCGGGGCTCGGAGGCCCCCGTCTTCGCCTGCTCGGAGAAGTTGGTGTCGATGAGGGAGCTGAGATCCGGCTGGTCGCAGAAGAGCGGGGCCTGCTGGGCACTGCGAGCCCCCTTGAGCAGCCGGCTGCCGTCCAGGTGGTCCTCCGGCCCGCTTTTGCCGTCCGGGCTGTGCTCCCAGCAGTCCGGGCCATTGAAGATGCCACTGCCGTCCCGGCCCAACCTGAGACAGAGCAGCCACGCCGATGAGGGGCACGTGGCCGGCCAGGGTGGCACTGCGTGGCCAGAGGGTGCCCCGCAGAAGCCCGCCTCCCCACCCCCACCCCAAAGCCAGGCGACGGGCCCCTGGGTGGGGGCGAGATAGCCGAGGGGCACGGGACAGCAGCTGCTCACCGCACAGGGCGGTTTTGGGGAGAGAGCGGCAGCACCTCCCCGGGGGACATCCGGCCACCTGGCACGCTGCCCACTGCCCGGTCTCAGCTGGGGAGACAAGCCGCGGGTCGGCAGTCCTGCCCTCTCCCCCATGAACGGCGGCGCGCTCGGGCCACGCACGATGCACGACGCTCCCCGGAGAAGCGCCGCTGGCACGGCAGGAGCCCTCGGGCCGCAGCCCACCTAGCCTGGCACCGCCGAGACCGGCAACGGCAGCCCGCAGGTTGCAGGCAGGGGCCCCCCAGCCCTGAACAACCGAGTCGGGGACTGGCCCGGGCCGCCCACACGCGGAGGGGCTCTGCCCGAGCCGGGCCCTTCCCGGCAGGGCCGGCATGCACAGGGCCGGCATGCACAGGGCCTGCTGAGGCAGCCGAGGGCGCCAGCGGCCCTGCAGCCGGGCTTCCGCGCGGAGGGAGGCAGGACAGAGGCGGACCCACCCCTGCTTGGGAATGACCGTGAGGCAGTCGCCCGTCTGCGCGTCCCACACCCGGATCTGGCCCACCAGGCAGCAGCTGACGAGCAGCATCCCGTCGCTGGCCAGGCACTCGATGTCCTGCAGGAAAGAGCAGGCGCAGTGAGCCGCAGGCGCGCCCGGCCTCGCGATCTCGACGCCCCCCGTTGTGCCGCTTCTCAGGGCGGGAGGTCGGCGGCAGCAGCCCCCAATGCTCGACCAGGAAGAAAGCCCACGTGCCCTGGAGCAGCGGTGCCTGTGCCCCCTGCCCCCCTCCCCCAAAGACAGGGCAGCAGCCAGGAGCTGGGCACCCAGGCAGGGTCCCGTGGGAACTGCTGTGCCGCGATGAACGCACGGCGTGTCTGCCCCGCTTCCTTCCCTCTGGGGGGAACCCACACGGCTCACGGGGTGTCCCCCCTCCCAACGTTACCCTCACAGAGGCCCGGCGAGGGAGGGGCAGCGGGGCCGGTCCGAGGCCACCCCGGGGCAAGCCCTGACGCCCAGCCTGCTCTTGCCCCTCCCGCTGCAGCGTGGCGCCTCGTGCTCCGTGGGTCTCCTGGCCCACAGGGGCCACTGGCTGGGCCAGGGGGCTTCCGCGGGAGGAGGGGTGCGGGAGTCCCCTTCTGCCAACGGTGCCAGCCAGGCTCTCCCCCAGGCTCCTACCATCAGGTGGCCCCGGAGGACCAGCGGGATGATCTCCGTCTCCGGCGGGGAGTAGCCATAGTCATCGCAGGGCAGGTCCCCCCTCCGCCTCCTGCCGTGGGACGGCCCGTTCTGCCCATAGTTTCTGGGGCACAAGACTCGGTAGAGGCAGAAGAGCAGCAGGACCAAAAGGATCCCGGAGGCCAAGCCCAAAGCGGCAACCCTGCGGAGCGGAGGGTGGAAAACGGAGGCGTCAGAAGCCAGCCCCCCCGCCAAAACGGAGTCGCAGCCCCCGAGAACCGCCTCACGAACCAATTTGGTTTGGAAAGGGCGTGCAGCCCCAGTGCTGCCTCATCCATGTGGCTCGAAGCCCCCCAGCCAGCAGCTCCTCGAGGGTCACAGCAAGATGGAACGTAGGCCCTGTATTTAATACTGCTGGGCCAGAGGGGGCCAGAGCTCTTGCCACCCGAGGGCCAAAATTACCTCTGGAGAAGCGCTCGGGGGCAGGCGGGGCTGAATGCGAGGCGGCAGGGGCAGGCGCGGGACACGCCAGCCCCTCGCAGCTGGGAGCTCCTCCAGGCAGACTGAGCTTCAGGAGGGGCGTCCCAACCCATCAGGGAGGAAGGAGCTCCACAGACAGGCAGTGCCACGCAACCAGGAGTAAGGGGGCGGCGGAGAGGGCTCAGGCTTGGTCCTGGACCCGGGGGCAGCTCCCCAGGAACAGCTCGGAGACAAGCAGGCCCGCGGCACCCCATGGCCGGCGGGCTTCCATCCCGGCCTCTCCGTGCCCTCGGGGCTCTCACTTGTAGAGCGTGACGTCGCGGTGCGCGTGCCCTGGGGGCCTGCCGTCGGCCGCCTGCTCCGCCTGCTCCGCCTTCCCGCTGCTGCGGGAGAAGAACGTGTGGTAGCGATTCGCCTCGTGCGGGTGGCGCGCCTCCAGGGCCTCTTGCGGGTTCAGGTACAGCGTGACCGGGATCACCGGAAGGATGCTGATGTACCTGCAGGAGCACGAGGAGAGCGGGCTGGCAGGCCACCCCACGCAGCGGGCACACCTCGCTGGAGGGCGGCAGCGTGTGCCGCCATGGGGGGGGAGCGGTGACGGGCACGGGGGGCCGGGGAGCGTGGGAGGGATGCGCCCAAAGGGGCCAGGATCGTGGCAGGGTCCCAAGAGGCTTTCCACAGTCTCCCGGACGCAGCTGCTCTCCTGGCCTGGCACTCTCTCCTGTGGGTCGGGTGATGCGGCCGGTCTGGTGGAGAGTCGCAGGGCAGAGGGCGGGCGGCCTCGGGGCAGGCCAGATCATGGCTCCAGAGGGGCCAGCTCTGCCTGCTGACGGACTCCCTGGGCCCTTGGGGTAAAAAGGGAAGCCAGGCCCAGAGGGTGGTTCTGCAGGGGGCCCACCCCGGATGGCTCTGCTCCTGGCCGGATCACCACGCGCGGCTAAGAAGGCTCCTGCCTGAAAGCCCCCTGGCCGTCCCCGTCCGCAGCGCTGGACCAGCCGGGCCAGGTCAGGTTCAGCCTAAGGCAGCCACCTGTTCCCCGCTTTAGAAGCTTGGGAAGTCCTACTCATGGCTCAACAAAGAATCCGGGAATGCCTTCAGTGAATTCGAGCGGAAAGGGGGATACTGATCGCAGGGGCCTACTCCCGGCACGGCTCCGGGGCTGTTCAGTAACGGCTCCAGCGCGGCTGAGCACCGCTGCTCCCTCCCTCACACGCCCAGCAGCAGGCAAGCAGAGCTCCAGCCGCGCTCCGCTGGGACCCGGGCGGCCTCCCCAGGACCAACCTCTTGGCCAGCGTGATGTTGTAGTAGCTGAAGAGGGACGGCCAGTGGCGGAAGGAGAGCTTCCTCCAGATCTCCTCGTCCTCTGCTCCCCAGGTCACCTCCGCCGTGGGGCCCAGCTCCGCCTGCCCGCTGCCCCCCCTGCCCTCTGGCTCCGCGGCCTCTGCCCGGTGGCTCGCGTCCTGCCTGCCCGCAGCATCCAGCGTGTGGTTCTCCGACAGCTGCTCCTCGGGGTCCGACGGGAAGACGGAGAGCGACAGCTTGGCGTCGCCCGTGGGAAGGACCTCCCCGGGCACCGGCATGGCGGGCAGCCCCGCCTCGCCCAGA
Organism: Varanus komodoensis; assembly: GCF_004798865.1. Taxonomy (NCBI): domain Eukaryota; kingdom Metazoa; phylum Chordata; class Lepidosauria; order Squamata; family Varanidae; genus Varanus; species Varanus komodoensis. The sequence continues at coordinate 646,940 of NW_025335289.1, forward strand.
GGGCTTTGCTCCGTGACCTGCGAGACCAGGTAGGGGCGGAGGCCTGCGGGGTCTGTGTAAACCAAGAGGACGATCCAGACCAACGTCCCAGCCTGCGGGAAGGACAAGGAGAAAGGGGGTCCGTATGGCAGCACGGAGAGCCCCTTGCTCCCCGGCCCTGTCCTGGAGAACGGCCTGCCCCCTGCCCCGCTCCACGGAGCAGCCTCTCTGGATCCTTCTTCCGAGGGAAAGTCCAAAGGAGCACAGCGCATGCCGGCCAGGGACGGGGACCACGTTGCCCTCCAGATGCTGCCGCACTCCAGGTCCCACCAGCCCTACCCAGCAGAAGGAAGGATGTGGCAGGACGGGAGCTGCAGCCCAGGAAGACCCGGAAGGCCGTACCTCCTCCCCCGCTGCAGTGCAGGAGCTCCTGATCCCCGTAAGCTTAGCCCTCCGGAGAGCCCTTGGGCTACCGGGCAGCACGGAAATCAGCCAGTCACTCAAGGACCACCTGCTGCCATTTGCAGCTGCTCAGAAGCCCACCAGGGGATGCCAAGCGGAGACTGAGGAAGAGGCCTGCTTGGCTGCAGTGCCCTCTCCAGGGCGACCCACCTGGCGCCCACCTTTGCGGTGCTGGTGCCAGGTAAAAATTCTCCTTTTCCTCCGGGCATTTCAGATTTCAATTGCTGCAAGTTTACTTTCTAATGCCATTGGTCACCTCACTCTGGGTTTTAACACGTTTCACTGAGTGAGCCGCCCTGAGAACTTCTGGTTATTGGCTGACATATAAACCTAACGAAGCAGTAACGAATCCCGGGGGTCACACGATTCTCATTCCCAAGCCTGAGAGGCACACGGCTCGTCTCCGCAGGGATCCCGTGGCTGCAGCCCGGCCAGGGCAGCCTTGGGCGGCCTCACTTCCACGCCCCGCTGGCCGAGCACTCGCGGCCCATCAGTCCGACCAGGGGCCGCTCTAGGTTGCCCCACAAGGGCTGTGCCAGGGGACACGCTCACTTCCCAGACGCCCCCCTCTCTCACATCCCTTCCGTCCTCGCACACCCATTCCGGGCTCCCTTTCTAAGAGCTCAGCAGGAAAAGGCGGCCTTCCCGTTTGCAGACGGAGTCTTTCCCCGCGGAAGCGGCCGGCCAACCCAGTCCAATTTACTTCTGCAGCTTGTTCTGCCGGCTTCTGAGCAGGCGGCTGCTTGGGGTCCTTGCCAAGGCTCGGGTTCGGGTGCTACCGCAAGTGCCACGGAACGATTCGGCCCTGCTGGGCCACCCGGAGGCCTGGCCGCTCGCTGTGCCCCATGTGGGCCCGGCCTGCTTTCCCGGGGCCCCACCCAGGGAGGGAAAGCGGCCCCCAGGGTCTTTCCCAAGCTGGAATGTGCCGCGTGGGCTCCCGCCAAGCCCGGAGACGGCAACGGCGGGGCCCAGGCCGCCCCCGGCACCGGGCGTACCATGATGATCCTCTGGGCCAGCCGGGTCCGCGCGAAGAAGTAGATCACGCGCAGCCGCTTGGGAAGGCGCAGGTTCCGGAAGGACGAGGGCTGCAGGGTGATGGTGTGCGGGGTGGTGGGCCGCATGGCCGGCTGGCGCTCGTACCGCTGGGAGCGGCCCCCCGGCTGGGCGGGGGCCACGCAGGCCTCGGCCGGCAGCCGCTTGTTCAGGTCAGCGAGCTGCCGAGAGGAGGAGAGCAGGAGGGGTCAGAAGCGGAAGGGGTGCCCACGGGGCCAACCCCACCGCACAGCCGCACATCGCGCCTCCGAGCAAGTGCACCGGGCCTGGGGTGGCCCAAAGACTCTGGGTGCCAGCGCCCCACAGAGGGGGGGCACAGAAGGCAACCCCCCTGCACCAATCTGTGCTCAGCAAGCGGCTCCGGCCAGGTGCTCTGGACTGACTCGCCCCCACCTGAAGGACCGGGGCGCCAGGGTTCAAAAGGCCTGACTTGTAGTCCCTGCTCCTTGGAGCAGAAGGCGGGGAGGCCACTGGTCCACCGCAGAAGCGCGTGGCAGCAAATGCGCAGACTCGCCCTGGCGACGGCTGCCCAGCCACAGGCATGCGGGCTTTGCCGGCACGGCTGCCCCGTCGCCCACAGCCGTTCCGGGGGGCCTTTGCATTCATTTCTGCTGCTCGGCACAGGGTCCTCGTGCATCGGCTGCCTTTGCCCGTGAGGCTGCGCAGCACGCTTTGAAACAAGCACACACAAAACCAAGCCAAGCAGGCTACCTCCATGCGTCGAATGTCGATGGACAGGACGGTGGTGAAGAAGAGCATCTGGAGGAAGAAGTCAGACACCAGTCCGACCACGGCGAAAAAGCAGAACTCCTGCAAAGAACGAGGCCAAAGGGGCAGGGGAGCGTGAGACCCCAGGGCGACCGCACCAGACGCGGCATGTGCGTGGCTCGCTTCCCGCCGATCGTTCACGGAGCTCTGCCCTGCCGTGAGGGGCTCAGTGCTCTGCACCCCAGGAAGAGGGGCGGCAGCTTTCGATCCTGCAGGTCCCCATGCGAGAGAGAGCAGGGAGAGGCGGTTTCCCTCCGTGCCTCTCAGCACAGCCAGCTGGCTGCTTGAGGGCCTGCTCGATTTTGAGCAGGGGAGAGAGGCGATGCAGCAAGGCCCTCAAAGACGAGCAGGTCAGACCTAAGAGTAAGGTGGGAACAGCCCGCAGCACATTCCAGGAAAACCGAGAGGGGGAAGAGGCACAAGGGCCACTGGCCGGCTATCAGCCGTCCTGTGATCATCGGCCACCGGGGAAAACGGCTCGGGCCAGCAATGTCGCAAAGGCCTCCCTGCTTTGGTGAGAGGGGTACAGAGACATGCCGCCCCAAGAAAGCCTGAGAAAAACGCACAGGGAAGCCCTTCAGGGCTGCCGGGCTGCTCAGAGGTTTCTCGGCAAATCCCAGCCGTGCCCTCGCCTCCTTCCCCGCATCCGAAGTTAACTCAGCCAAGCTGGTGCTTCCGAGCGGCTCGTTCCTGCCTAGTGGACGCATGACGACAACACTTTGGCCCCGGCTCTGCCGAGGACGGCCTGGGCATACCCGCTCGTATGCGCCGGCACGCCTTACAACGGCTTGCGACCCCTCGGGCAGGCCCCCTCTCTGCTCTCACTGAAGCAGGCATCCCAGAAGCAGGTCCGGGCCCCACGTTACCCCCACATGTTATCCTGTTCGGACATAACCGCTGATGCTCAGCTGTACCGTGCTTTCCACCAAGGGCGCAGAGAGCCAGCGCCCCCGCAGGGCCAAGCAGGGGCGTGCAGGGACTGGGGCGCAGCTCCCCCCCCCCCCCCGAGCTGCTCCACAACCTGCATGAACGAAGCGCACCCGCCGGCGTCCGCGCAAGGCGCAGCGTTCAGCCTGCCTTAGCCAACCCGGAGGGAAGGCGCCCGGCTGCTCCTCCACCTTCTCAGCAGCAGTCAGCCGCCTCTAGGGCACCTGCTCATCGCGGGCACGAGTGCCAGCGCCAGGAGACATGCCCAGCAGCTGGCCAAGCAAAACTGCTGAGCTGGAGGCGGCTCGGGCTGCCTCCTGGCATTACAGGGCAGGCTGGGAAGTCCCCAGGCCGTCCCCAGCCCAGCCCACTGGATGCAAAGGTCAGGGGCAGGCCGGAGCAGCTCAGCTCCTTATCGCCCGGACACCTTGGACTCTGTGACAATGCCAGCCATTATCTCCATTATCTGCCCAGTGTCCTCCAGGCTCGGCAACGCAGATAACGGACTCATGGGCAAGGCTGGCTCTGACGCCGACGGAAAGGCAGGACACGGAGGAATCAGGCAGAAAAAGCGCCCTTGAATTCAGCCGTCAGAACTGTCCACAGAGCGCTCCTGACGGCCCCACGTTACTTCAAGATCACGCCGGGGTGCCAGCATGTGAACCCAGCATTTAAAGCTTCAGCACTTGAGCTGAGAGGAAGAGGCCGCAAACAGGGCCCTGGGAGCCACTGGCTGGGTCCACACGGCAAGCAGCCCCACGCAATCTGCACAGCAGACGGATTCCTGACCGAGCTTATTCATCAGACAACTGGGTGGGCTCCTGGGCCACGTGGTTGTCCGTCTCCACTCTGCTCTCCCACTCTCGCCATGCATCCCAGAAGCTCGTGCGCAAAATCTCCTCCTCTCCGCTCTCTGCTCCCCAGGGACCTCAGCCGCCTCCTCTGACGGGTCAGCTGGTGCTTAGAGGCAGGTTCTCCCTCTCCCTGCTCCAGAATCGCCTGCCTCTCCGCAGTGCTTTCTAGGCACTCCAGACCCCAAAGGAGTTTTTGTTAAATCACAGCATACACTGTTGCTGCACTCCCCCCCCACCCCGTGCATTGCGCTGCTTTCTCCGTCTATGAAAGTTAGAGGAGAAAGGCACATGAATTGCTAGGAGCTGCGGGCAGCAGCGACCAGGAGGCTGAGTGGGCCCAGCCGTGGTCATTCCTTCCGCGGGATGTGGGGCTGCTTCCATACCAGCCGTGGTGAACGGAGATCCCAGGTCACATGAGCAGGGGAGCAACGCTGAAGTGCCGGGACCCCAGAACTGATCCTCTCTGTGCTCTCTGGGAATGCAAGGCCCCCACGGAAGCGCCAAACTGCATGACAGACCCACGAGGGCAGGAAAACACCACGGCACCGTCTCCAGGGCCTGCTGCCAAAATGCTCCAGCCTCGGTGGGCCTCCGGAAAGGGCTACTAGAGGCAGCCCCAACCAGCAGTGGGTCACCGTGGGGCCCCTTTCGGCAGCTGCAGGCCTCCCAGAGAACCGTTCCCCATGACCCACAGGCGCCGGGAGGGATTTCTCTCCAGCCTTGCTGAACACCTGCTGCAGCCCCTGGGTGGCTTCCAAAGAGCCCCCCCACCTCGGGGCGACAAATACAATTGTCGCCGGCCAGAACACGCCCAGCAAAGCATGGCAAGGGCTGTGCCACTGGCACCCCGACCCGGCCGCAAGCGCCGGCATTTGTGGGCTGCAGGAGAGGGTCGTGCAGGGGACCCCGCAGGATGGAGGCCCGGGCGAGTGCAGAAGTTCAAAGCTCCGCAAGGGTTGCAGGCTGTAAGCACGCGCGTTCCCCGCAGAGCAGAACCGAGCCGGGTCTCTGCCCACCAAAACCTGCAGGCCCCGCAGGTACCTGGATGGCTGGAACGAAGGTGAAGTACCCGAACAGGATAATGATCAGCTCAGCTACCATGTTCTTCATGATGGAGGAACTTTCATTGCTCAGGCCTGGTGGGGGAAGGGACATGCGGGGGGGTAAGGTTCAAGGACTGGGCGAGTTCTTCCCCGCTCCTCACCACTGCACCTGCATCACCTGCGCAAAACACCTTTTAAAAATGGAGGGTGTGTTTCATCTTCTTGCAGAATTAACAGACCCCTACCCGACCCACCAGAGCGAGCCCTAATGGCCAGGCAAGTCCAGCGAGTCCAAACGGCTCTCTGCAGAAACAGGTGCCGGCAGGCTCTGCCTCTTGCCTGCCAGGACGCTGAGAAGCTGGCTTTTCCTCCCTGCAGCTGGCCTGGCTACTGGGGAGGCCCCTGGAGTCGGGCGGCTGCCACGGGGCCACGTGCGCTCTGAAAAAGGCAGGAGGAAGAGTCGCACGCCTGGTGCTTGCTCAGAGCTCCCCACACATTCCTTCTGCATGCTTAATCCAAAGTGCGGAAGGGCAAGACTGCATTTCCACAGCGCAGGACCATTTCTCACGCCTCTCTCCTCAAAGGCTGGCTTTCCAAGGAACGCTTGCTCACACCTGGCCAGACGCACCTGCATCTGTCCCCAGAGACCAGATCAGCATGATACAGAAAACTGTGTGTACGTGGGGGGTATTTTCTTCCTCCTATCAAATCTTTCTCTTGAGTTACCTCAAACTCAAGCTGCCCAGCACAGGGGTGAGCACCCTTTCTGGGTCTATCTGAGAGGCTGTCCTGCATGCCGCACCAAACGGCTGCCCTGGGAGGCGTGGCCGGCCACAAGGGACCAAGTCGCCTGCCCAAAAGGCCGAGCCCAAGGCCACGGTGGGGTCTGAGCCCCAGCGCACCAGACAGCTCCTTTGGACGCAGTCTTCAGCCCCAAAGCAAGCACAGGCACAGCAGCCAGGGCGCCAGGAAGGAGATGCGCTGGCTCTGCATGAAGTCTCGGGTCCGACCTGAGGAAGGGCTGGCGACATTCCCATTCGCGTGGGTCAGCTGGGCCGGCTTCTGTGCCCACAAGCCCCTGCGGGCCGGACGCCACGCCCCCCATGCCGGCCTCCACGTGGGACCTACCTTGTGCGATCCTCAGCTTCACCTCCAAGTCCACTGGCGTGGACACAACGGATTTGGTGAGGACCAGCACGTTCTCCAGGCCGATCACGACCACGAGGTAAGGGAAGATCTCTCTAGAGGCGAAGGAGGGAGGGAGGGTCTGAACGGCACTCCATATATGCCCAGCCGCCCCTTGAGATCAGCGGGAGAGGCCCTCCTCCGGGAGCCCTCAGTGAAGGAAATTAGGAGGGTGGGTACCCGGAGGAGGGCTTTCTCAGCGGTGGCGCCCAATCTATGGAATGCGCTCCCCAGAGAGGTCCGCCTGGCGCCGTCGTTATTTGTTTTTCGGCGCCAGGCGAAGACCTTTTTATTTAAGCAGCAATTTAAATGTTAATATTATTGAATTTTATTTGGCCAGGGCGGCTTATTTTATTCTACTGTATATATTTTAATTGTTATTGTTTTAATTTATTGTGTATTTTATTTGATGTTGTAAGCCGCCCCGAGGCTCCGGCAAGGGGTGGCATAGAAATGTTTTAATTAATTAATTAATTAATTGATAGATAGATAGATAAATAAATATAAATAAATAAACAAACAAACAAACAAACAAACAGCCTGGCAAGCCAAAGACCTGGGGAAAGCAACTGACTGGCCCGAGCGACCAAAGCCATCTGAGTTCTCAGAAGATGGTTCCCAAACCCCAATAATAAAAAAGGGGCTTCTAGGCCAAGGCTGGGGTTTTAGGACAAAATAAATATTTTCAGGAAACTGGACAATACAGTTAAAGAAGGATTTCTTCATACAACCTATCGTTAAACTATGGAACTTGCTGCCCCTGGAAGCCACCGTTCTGGACGGGCTTCAAAGGGGCCTGGGCAAATTCACGGAGGAGGCGGTTACCCGCGACCACTAGCCTTGCTGGCCACATGCCACGTCCTGGGCCAGAAGGGGCCGGCCTGCATGCGCCATGCAGGAGGAGGCCTCGCCCCATCCTGCCGGAGGGACCCGGGGCAGCTGGCCTGCCACCGTGCACGTGGAGTGCCGCGCTGGACCGCCCCTGGGCCTGATCCAGCGGGGCCGTTCCCATGAACGAAACCGCCATCCAGGTCCGCCTGGGACGCCAGCATCACGGTTCCCTCAGAAGCAAAGTGCAGAGCAAACGGGGCTGCCAGGCCCCCAGTCAGCGCACCACGGGTCAAACGGGCTGAGTTCTGCCAGCCGGGGCCAGCCAGGGCATCGGGACAGGCTGTGGGGCGCCAAGACGAGGAGGAGGTCGTGAGGAGAGATGGCGTCGTGGTGCTGCACATGGCGGGCATGTCGTGAGCAGAGCCGGCTGGAGCCAGGAGCCAGAGGAGACGGCCCAGGAGGCCCCTCTGCCACGCTCTGCTTCTAAGTCAAAGTGTCTGGTGTCATCCTCCTCCTCTTGCTCTCCATCTTAGCCCCACAACAACAATCGAGGCAGGGCTGGTCTGCAGCTGGCCCCAAGTCACCCAGCTGGCCCCATGGCGAGCCCCAGCCCCACGCTCTGCACCACCACACCAGCCAGGCCCCCTTCACACTCACCCTCCATTCAGCGTGGGCGTTAGGCCGAAGAGCGTGCACAGGCCGACCGACATGAGCAGAGAGCTGAGGACGGTCATGACTGCGGCCAGAGCCAGGCCCCATTTCGATTTCACCATGTCGATCTTTCCTGAAGGAGAGAGAGCAAGGCCTCCACAGTCACCGGGTGCAGCGAAGCCATCGCTCCGAAGGCACGCAAAGGAGGTTCTTGCGCATGCTCCCCGGCCGGGGGGCGGGGGTGGCACCAGGCACCAGCCGCGGCAGCCTGTCTATTGCAGCACCCGTGCCCACAAGCCTTCAACCCTCAGCCGCAACCCTCTGCGGGCCAAGCTGGCTGGACTGCATGGGAGCCGCGGAAGGGCCCCCGCTGGGAAAGGTCGACCCAGGAAGCAGCTCCAGCTCCCCAAGGTTCCCGTCTGGCTCCCCAGGAGGCCATGCCACTTCCTCTCGCCCCACCCCCGGCCACTGGGTGACCTTCCACTGCTGGGCGGGCTCCCCCCTTCTCAGGAGCCGAAACCCCTCTCCATGGCAGGAAGTCACCCTCGCCTGGGCCTCTGCTTCCGGCACACACCCCAGCCCCCTGCCCCCTGGCCACTCCACCAGAATGCAGCCCATGAGAGCTGCTCCAGAATGGAGCTCGGCCCTCCTACGGGGGGAGGCCCTGTGCCCCTGATCCGGGGAGGCACCCCCCGGGACAGAACAAGGCCTTCCCAGAAGGCAGGGTGGGGCACGCGGAGGACAAGGCACACGCAGCAGGCCTCGCGTGCGGCCCTCCTACGGGGGGGGGGGGGGCTGCGCCCCTGATCCGGCCACTGCCCTGCCTTCCAGAGGGCCCTCTTCCGGCCTGCCTAGGCCCGCAGAGCAAGGGGCCCTCCAGAGCCGGCCCCTCCCTCGCACTCACGTGTGGAGAAGTAGATGTAAGCAAAGAGGATGATGTAGGTGGTAACGAGCGGGATGAGCTCGGCCACGCCGATCTCCTCCTTGAAGTGGACGTGGGTGATGAGCTCCTCACGCAGGGTGCAGTTGGGGCTGGGGTACAGCTGCCTGAGGCGGGAGCGCAGGCTGAGAAGGAACCTGCCGGGGAGCACGGAGGTGAGGCGCCAGCCCCCGCCTCCTGCCCCCACTCTCCCCGGTCCTTCCAGAGGATCTTCGGACGGTCTCAGAGGCGGCCCGGCGATGCCCCAGGACCCCCCACCCACCACCGTCCTCGGCTGCTGAGCGCTCCTCGGGAGGACTGAGAGAGGATCATAAGCTTCCTCCACAGTGAGGAGAGAGACACGGGCACAAGCGCGAGATCTGGGGGTTCTGCAACTGCCCAGTTACCATGGGACACCACACGTCACAAAATTAAAGGACACACCCCAGCAGGCGGCAGAGTCCTCTGGAATGCGCACGAGGACGCGGGTGGAGCCACGGGACGTGCTCGCTGTCTACCTTGCTGAAAATAAAAGGAGACACGGTGCTCCTCCGCCCATTATGGGGCGTACCATCACCTGGAGGAAGGCAGGTGCTAATTTTACAACTTGTGTCACGCAAGACTCGCTGCTCTGATTCAGTGGTTCTCAGGTATCTGAATTTTCAAATACACGACCAAGATACACCAAGTCGGAGAAGATCTTGCTGGGATTCCAAAGGTAGAAACAGACCTCAGCATGGCAGGTTTCTAACCGCTAAGAAGTGAAACTGAACTGAACCAGTTTCCCCTCAGAAAAACCTCTGAAAGCTTGTCTGGCGGACAGAGCATGGGGTGAGGGCAAAACGAGAGAGGCACTGGATCGCAGGAACGGCAAAGAACAGGGGCTCCCAAAGGGGCGGCGGTGCACCAGGCCTTACCTGGAGTCATAGCGCTGGAGAGCTAAGGTGATGCTGTAGGTCACCACTCGCTTCCGGTTGTACAGGTTTACCCCGCTGTACTTCCCTGGGACTCCAAACAGCAGATCTGAGGGAAACAGAAGGAGCACGATGTCAGGTTGAACGAGACGGGGTGGCGAAGGAAATGCGATTCGCTGAGCTTCAACAAGGGCTGCCGCACACAAAAATGCCACCGCCCCACTGAGGACGGCATTTCCCCAACCTGACACACCTGCGCAGGAAGCGGAGGGGCTGCACGCGTCGACACTGAACGCCGAAGAGAGCCCTCGGCTCACTTCCGGTCTATTTACTCCTTCGGAAAGTGACTGAAAGACGGCGGCCGGTCGGAAAGGTTTTTTACTAACTGCAGGGAGAACAGGCGTCTAGCCAAGCATCTCCCGCATCCAAGAACACAACACGCAAGCCACAGCCAAGGTTTACGTGGCAATCCTTTTATTTACCTGCATAGCACGGAAGGACCCCCTCCCTCAGGCTGGGGGCCAAATGCTATTTCCAAGAAGCTCTCAGGCTCCAGATACCGGTGGTGGGGAAGGCCGAGGACAAAAGGGATGCCAGTACATGGTAGTTTAAAGCTCTTGCTGACGGCCAGGACACCCTACTAGGAGAGGCCTTTTGAGCGTTTGCATGTACATTTTGCAGGTATTTCAAGTGTAAAAACTGACTTCAAAATGACTGAGAGGTGAACTGACATGGATTTTAAGTTCCCATCAGAGATGTGGGGGGAGTAGCAGAGACTGTGCAAAGCCTGGGAACCCTCCAAACCACGGGTGGAAGACGGGAAGAGGTGGGAGCAGAGGACCAAACCGGGATGCTGGATTTGGCCCCCAGTTAGGGTCAGCCTAGCCTAGAGGTCCCAGTTCCAAGCCCAGGGGAGCTTGGTTTTCCCTCTCTCCTACTCTTGCTTTTGTGCCTTTGGCCACAAGCTCGACCAGTGGCTATTCCTTTTTCAGGTTACTGAAACCTGTGGCCAGCACTGCGTCCAGTGGCAGGAAATCCCAGGGGCTCATCATGCGATCTCTGCAGAAGGATTCCCAGACGCTGGCCGGCTGGCCGCCAACTGTCCATCTGGAGAGACCAGAGTGATCCATTTCCTCCACATCCATGTGCTGAACGATGCACCTTCGTACCCGCTGCCTTTGCCAGTGTCTTGCCATCCTGGGCTACAGGAGGGACTGAGTGCCACAGACCGCAGCTTGCTGGCTTGTGCCCACGTGGCACGCCTCTTCCAGGCGCCTGGTGCTGCAAACAGGCCACTCCCCACCAGTCGGGCACCCTCCTTCCCCTGCCCAGGGACAGTGACGGCCACTGCATCGGCTCGCGCTGGAGACCAATCCGGAAGGCACGCAGAGGCGATCCAACTCCGCCAATCTGCTCTCCGGCCACTGGGCATTCCAGGACACGTTCCACAGTCCACCTTCCGCCATGGCAAGGCCTCCTACCTTTGGGGGTAGCCGATGTCTGCAAAGTCTTTGGCTCGTGCTGGTGGATGGTTTTAATGATGTCGGGATCGGCACTGAAGCGCTCCGGGTCGTTCTGCCAAAAGTTCCCTGGTGACAGGAGCAGGCAGCCATGCTCGGGAAGCAGGCCCCGAAGCTTCTTTAAGTTGGGCAGCAGGTCTGTCACCTGAAGGCAAGTTTCTTCCAAGCTCTTGACACTGGAACTGAGAGGAGACCGAGGGGGGCAGCCCGTTATGGCAAGGGCAGTAGGGGCTGGCGGGCCGGAAAGGGTGCCTGGGCCTCCAAGGCAGCCGGATCAGGCCAAGCAGCATTCCTGCCATCCAGGAAGCGTATGCAGAGCATGCCTCTCTCAAGGCAAAATCCTGAGCAGTCGCCTTTGCGGAGGCCGTTCGGGGGCACAGCATCGCTCAGCTTAACCAGGCCGACCACGCCAGGCCAGAAACGCAAAGAGTGGTCGGGCCCGTATCCCGCTTTTGTCAAGGGCCACCTACCCGTCTCGCAAGGCGTGGTTTCTGATTTCCTCCACTAGCTGGAAGACGCGGGAGAGGGGGGACCGAAACACGTCGACAGCCAGGAATGTCTTGGGCCACGGAGAGACGGTGGCTTTCACCAGGACTTGCTGGATGTAGGCCACGGGGGCACCAGTGTACTGGGAGGAGAAACAGCAAAGGACAGGCACACGTATCAGCCTCAGGAGGCTGGAGTCGGTGGAGAGCCGGAAGACGTGGGATCCAGCTCCCTTCCACAGGCAATGTGCCAAAAACTTAACGGGTGATACACTCGCCTCTGCAGGCAGTTGGTCCTTCGCAGGACAGAGCGACTGCAGCTCGGCAGCAGAGTGCGTGTATCTGCACGTACAAAATCACACTTAAACAGGACAGGGCAATGGTGAGGGCTCTCAGCGGATCGCCCAGGAGCCTCCAGGGCAGTAGACACCACAGCTGCCCAAAATGGCTGTGCCCTCGGCCTCCCAGCAGCCTTGGTGCCACAGCCATCGGGCAAGCCAGGCACGTGCTCCTCACGAATCCTGCTCCACAGCAGCCTAGCTCAGACCCCCCCGAGGGCTGCACTGCAGAGGCAGCGGACCAAGCAGGGCCCCCGAACTCCCCACCGCCAGCACTTTGAAAAGGGAAAAAAGGTTAGAGAGGGCAGGGGGGGCTGAGGCAAGGCGGGGCGGGGAGCACAGGAAGAGAGGCGGCAGGCAGGCATGCTCCAGGAAAGGCTTATCAATGAGAACAGGGGCCGCTGCGCCACTCGTCACACAGTCTATAGGAGAAAGCCCCAAGACCAGGAGGAGGAGGAGGAGGAGGAGGCAAGAGTTACACTGTGCACGAGGTGTACACATGTTAAGGACAAGGAGAGCCAACAAGCGGACGAAAAGGCTGCGGCGGAAAAGAGCAACGCGATCTCCAGGCGGCTTCTGGGGGCGCAGCGCTTGTGCCGTGGGTCAGAGTCGTACCCAGTCAGGCCTCTCACTGGGCTCTCCTTGCTGGGGGGCGGGAGGCTGAGGGTGGTCCTTTGCGGGGGTGGCGTATTCCACGGGGCCAGTGCCGGGCAGCGGGAGCTTCAGCAACGGATAGCTGCAAGTTACAAAACAGAACATTCTTCTCATAGATTCATACAATGGTAGGGTCCGAAGGGGCCAACCCGTTCGGCCTGCTGCTGGTGCAGGAGGCCAGATCACACCATCCCTCTCCGACGACCATCTTGTCTTCTCAAGGCAAGCCCGACTCCTGAGACCGTAAGTGGCCAGAGGGCCTCAGCGCTTCCCCCCACCAACAGCACCCACAGAGATGCAGGAAAAGAGGCGCGATCCTCTTGAAGACACTTCAAAGGAGCGTAGCATTTAAAAAGGGGCCCAGGCTGAGGCCTCCAAGAAGCATCTCTGCTTGAAGAGAGTGTGTGCCCCGGCTGCCCTTTGAGGACGTCTGCCTGGTGTTTTGCCTGCAGTCACCTCTGGAGCACCAAGCCTCAGAGCCCGATCCCTGCCTAGCCCTGAATGAGCGAACGATTCTCAGGCCTTTCCAGGAGCCGAGTGGAGCAGAGTTGCCGTCTTCAACCTGGTGCCCCCGCAACGTGTGGGAATGCGGCTCCCGACGCCCACAGGAGTTCCAGGGCTCCCTCCTCCCACCGCCCAACCCATCTTCCCTCTCAAGGAAACAGTTCAGCCACAGCTGCAGTTACAAGGGAGACAAATCCACCTGCAGAAGGGACTTTCCCCTTAAAATCAGACGAATGCCGGCTGACGCTCTTAGCTTCCCACCCCATCGCCATGCCGCTTCTCCTTTTTTCGTTGAAAAAGGGAACATGGTGTTCTCTCTGGCTGCCAAGCCCCTGGGCAAGGTCACAATCCTGCTTGTTAACCACCGGCACCACCTCACGCAAAAGAGTCATAGCAGAAGTTGCATAGCCAGGGCGGATGAAAATAAAAATAAAATAAAATGAGGTGCTTTTTGAGGAAAACCTATCTAAAGATAGTTTTCTATTTAAGATACTTTATAGTCCAAAAGTTACTCATCATGAAATTAGGATTAATGTTTAATTATGTAGCATGAAGCTGTATATTCAGGCAATGTTTAAATTTTTTGGTAAATGCATTCCATTCACAATGCTATGCTCTTCCAAGGTTTCTGTAAGTTTATTTCTATCCAAAAGATATTATTACAGATGCATGGCTTACATGCATCCTCAATCCTGCTATCGCCCTGCCCCACTGACAGGATTTCGGGGGCCGGGGGGCGTTCCGAATGCTGCTGCTCCTGCTCAGAGCCCTGCTGCGCTTTCCCACGGCCTGGTCATTCCCATTTCTTTCCACAGAAAACCCATTAAGGAAGAAAAGACCAAAGAGCTGCCCAAGGCCTCCTAGGCGTCAGCGCCAGGAGCTCCAAGGACCTCCCTCAGCACTTCTGCTTCCCCACCCTCCGGGCTGCGATGTCCCCACTGCCTCACTTCTGGTGACTGCTTGCTTTTTGGATGACCTGTGGGACTCTGGCTTTTCGGGACACCATAAGGCACATATGACAATCGGGTGCCTCTTGTTTATCCAGGACCCGTAGGATCCCATACAACTCTCCCTCAGCCTAAAAGCTGAATATAAGGCACATCTGTAGTGAGGGGCTACACACTGACTTGCCCTTGGATAAGGCGACCTTCGTGCAAGGGTCACCCCACCCCTGGATGCCTCCGAACTAAAGAGTAATTTAAACAGCCACAAAGATCGCCGATTCCTCCCCACGCTCTTCAGGACCCCCCGTCTCGAGCGGCTGGTAAAGCCTTACGGTGCACACCAGACCAGTCCCTGATGGCGGCTACATCTGCACCAGCGACAAAGGAGGATCCTGCCACACCAGGCTGAAGAGGGGCAGAAGGCAGGAGACTTTTGCAAGCAAGGAGGCGATGCAATAAGCCAACGAGTGCGCCAGCATTCACTCCCTCTCAGGGCACCTTGGAGGCAGGAGAAAGACTTCCTTCCAACCTTGCTTAACTCACAAGACAGAGAATCTCCTGGCTTACGGCCAGTTGCCCTGACACTTTGGGCTGAGGCAAGCCAGTATTTTAAGCCAAATTGCACAACCTTCTCCCGCTGAAGAACAGGATGCCGTTCAGAGAAGTTTTGGAGAGGACGGGGTTAAGGCAAAACGAGTGGAGCCTTCCCCCTGGAACACCTTTTGTGCACCTTTTAGCACAAATCCTTGGCTACCAGCAACTAAGACTAAGGAGAGGCATCATAACCTTGCAGAACCGGGCAGGGGGGAGAGGCATACAAAAGCCAGGAAATCGTTGAACAACAGAGGGTTGGGAAAGAAGGGGTGTGACTGCCTGGGATGCCTGGAGGGCTTGCTCTAGCCGCACCCCCCCCAGGCTGGACATCGGTTCTGCACCCACTACCTTCCCATTCTAACCCCCACCCATACACACACCACAAAATGTCCAAGAGGTCAAGGAGCATTTCAATAGATATTCTGGACAGGAGCCCTTACCAACAGGCCAGAACACAGACGCCGGTGAAGAGGATGATGGGAATGGGGTAGGACGCACACAGTAGCCCGTGGTTGTAGAATGCCCGTGATATCTTCTCACGCAGTCTGTCAGTCAATGTCATCCTCAGCTGCCCGTCAGCTACCTGCCATCCCGAAATGCATCTGTGGTGTATCTCATGAGCGGCACTTCAGGAAAGGCACTAAAGGCAGGGTAAAGTTCTGGAATAAAGAGGGGGGCAGGGAAAAGTCAGTGGCTGAGGAGCACAGGAGAGAAACAGGCAGGCAGCCACCAGGTCTGGCTTTCCTGGAGGACTGCGGACCTTCATGCTCACAGAAGGATCCTATGCAAATTTATTTAGAGAAACGCCCCACTGCTCTGAGAGAGGCATCCACGGGGGAGCGGACACCGAATCGCAAAGGATAGCCCGGAAAGGCACTCCCGGGCCTGAATATGAAGCTCAAGGAGACCTGGTGTGTCTCGACATAACAGCCTTTCCCAAGCTGGTGCCCTCCAGAGGCCCAGCAATCCCAACCACTGGCCGAGCTAGGGCTGATGGGGCTTGAAGTCCACAACATGGTGGGGGGGCATCAGGATGGGGAAGGCTGGCATAACCTCCTCATCCTTGGAGGTGGGAGGGTGAACCGAACATGCTTGCGCTACATTTTAAGTCCAAACATCAGTAGCAAACCGAGTACAAACACTTGGCCTGGAACGAGGCCCCCAGATGTGGGCGCCTCTCCCGGGCCAGACACTGATGCCCTGCAGCTATTCAGAGTTACTCAGCCCGACTGGCAGCCAAGGAAGAAGCAACACCGGCCCTTCGAAGTTCTGAAAAGAAGTACAGTGGCGCCTCGGCTCACAAACGCCCCGGTTCACAACCAAATCGGGTCGCAAACAAAAATTTCATGAAAATTTTGACTTGGGTCGCGAGCTCCACATTGGGTGGCAACCAAGATCAGGGCCTTCTTCCCACCCACCTACCCACCCCCGAATGGGAAGACGGCCACGATCGCTGTTGCATTCGTGCAGGGAAGACACAGAGGAGCTAACGACCAAAGAACGTGCAGAACTCCAGGGCGAGCAGCAGAAACACCTGCGGCGTAGGATCCCACTGAGGAAGAGGAAGGCAAGGAGGAAGTTAGCAGTGATGTGACACAATCCATTATGGAAAAACGGAAGGAGTGCCAGGATGTCTTTGAGAAGCACCAGCCCAACATAACTGTAACGAACAGGGTCTTGAATTTGATGAACGATAGCGTGGTCTCTCATTTCCGGAGCGTTATGCAACGCAGGAAAAAACAAGTGCCTATAGGCAGATTTTCCCCCAAACTGACCCTGCAGCTAAGAGACAAAGGTGAGAGGAAACCCCTGAAAGATCTCCCCAGTGTCCTTACGGAGGGGGGCTCTCCCTCCAGACAATGACCTCCCCCCACCCAGGATAGTGTTCTCCACTGTACGGTACAGAGCTCTGTCACTTCATTGTTCTTTGTCTCTTTGTTCCAAATTTTTCTGATTAAAAATAGTTACAGAACAGATTGGCCTTATTTACATTGAACCTTATGGGGAAATTTGACTCGGTCACAACCAATCCGGCTCACAACCAGAGTCGTGGAACGGATGAAGTTCATGAGCCAAGGGACCGCTGTAGAGAGAACTGCGGGCCAAGTTGGATGAAAATATTGGCAGCAGAAACGAAGACGCTTCACCGAGGAGCTTCCCTTGCGGCTTCTCTCTCTTACCCCTTCCCCGCCTCCTCATACCAACTTGTCCTTCCTGTTTGGGCTGGAAATTGCCTATTTGTTGCGTTTGTGGATGTGTTTGTGCTTTCAAAAGATCTTAAAGGATGTCAGGAATTCCAGCCGTGTCCCACCCAACAAACTCTGACCAGAGAAGGCAACGACAAGGCAGGCTAGCCTGGAAGGGGCTCGGCAGTGCTGCCCAGCTCCCGTAAAAGTTGCCTTAGTTTGAGGCTACTTATCTGAAAAACAAGAGGCCGCCACTCTGTGATGGCATGCCGTGTTTTGCCTTGGGCTTTCCTCCTGCTTTCCCGCCCTGTACAGGCCACCCCTTAAGGGCTGGGGCACAAAGGTTGCACTGCCTGACTCTTACCCGGGTCCTTTCCAGCCTCGAGCAGAACGAACTGGCCCCCCGGCAGGAGCAAACACAGCCTTGCGACACCCACCGAGCCAAGGGCTGGCGGGGAGGAGAGAAGGGAGGCACAGCAAGGAAGGGGAAGGGATGCCGGGGATTCCAGGAGGAGGCCGGCTGCCTCGGCCCCTGAGCATTCGGCGCAGTGGCTCTCTAGCAATAAGCTCATTAAGTTTATTTAAAGGCATCAGGTGGCAAAGACCGGGAAGCAGATGTCATCATCCGCCTGCTCGGCTCCCGCGGTTGTGTGCTGTGAAGTCACCGACCAACACCAAGCTCCAACACACTTGGTCACTGTGTTCTGAGAGCACCGTTTGGCGGAAAGGGAGAGGTCTTCCCAGCCCACGTTTCCTGATCCAACCACGAAGGAGCTCGAGTGCAGTTAGTGCTGAAGCAGGACCCGGAAAATGCAAGTTCTAGTCCCCATTCAGTCTTGAAACTCACTGGGTATCTTAGGGCCGGTCACTGTTTCTTAGCTGAATCTACTTGCAGGGTTCTCTGCACAAGAAAAACAGTGGGATGTAAGCGCAATGTTTAAAAATCCACGATCTATTCAGAGGATGAAAGTGAGAAAACATGCCCCCTAATTTGAGGATAGCTTTTTGTTTGTTTGTTTGGAGTGTGGAAACAAATGAGTGGGAAAGCAAGCAGATGAACTGAAATGGATAAAATTATTTTTGCCTGCGCAGGCAAGAGCAAGAGAGAGTGCTTCGAAAGCGTTTCCTGGGGGAACAAAACTTTTGTCTTTCAAACGTGGTGAGCAGGACGTACTTCCCACACTGTATTGGGGTATGTGTGGAATGAAGAGAACGCTAGTTGTTGTTCCATTTATTTCATTCCTATATTGCTCCACAGCTGTCGCTCTCTGGGTGATTTAGAGCAGCATATAAATGCCATAAAATATAATTAAGAATACCGCAAAATCTTATCAGAAGTATTGTTAAAACATTAAAAACACGAGTAATTCCCCCAAGCGCTGGATAACCAAGTGTATCTTTAAAAGACTTGACATAAAGAGTTGTCCTACCCCGGCACCAAAAAACCCCCAACAGGTCAGCACCAGGTGGGCTATGATGGGGAAGTTATTCCAAAGAGGGGGGGCCACCACTGACAGAGCCCCTTCCTTTGTTGCCACCCACCGAGGCTCCCCCAAAGTAGCCCCCTAGCAGATGCTCGGGATGTTGAGAATAGCAACTGGAGAGATTGTGGTTGGGAGAGATGCTCCAGCAGGTCTTGTGATCCCAAGCTATGTAAGGCTTGATAGGCTAAAACGAGCACCTTGAATTGAGGCTGGAAACAGAGAGGCAGCCAAAGCAAGTAAAACAATACTGTCCTTGTGTTAATAATAATTGGGACCTACGGATCCCAATTAGTAATCTGTTGCATGAGCTGCAGCTTCTGAACTGTCTTCAAGGGCAGCCCCACATCCAAATAATTTAATTTAGAGATTAACAGAATGTAGATTACTGAAACCAGGCTATCCCTGCCTGGACGTGGGCAGAACTAGGACACCAGTAAAATGTGGAATAAGGCACTCTAAGCCGTTTTCATGTGGAAAATTCATCCTTGCCATGATCCCACTCTGGCCTTTATGTGTAGCAAAGAAACTGATACCAAGAGGTACCTCTTTGAATACCAAGAGATACCTCTTCCAGCACCCTACACTGCAAGGCCATGATTCCTGGATCAAACTCCTCTGGAGACCTCCTGAAACACAACAGCTCTTGGTATCTGTAGATCAGTCACTAATTTATTTATTTATTTATTTATCTATTTTATATCCTGCCTTTTTCCTAGCAAGGGCTCAAGGCAGCTTACATCATTCTCCTCCTCCATCTTATCCCCACAACAACAACCCTGTGAGGTAGGTTGGACTGAGAGTCTGACTGGCCCAAAGTCACCCAGCTGGCTCCATGGCTGAGGGGGGACTCGAACCCAGATCCTCTGAGTCCCAGTCCCAGGCTCTTCACCACTACACCACACTGGCTCTCCATCTGTTACATACAAAACTGCTCCTCTCTCAAAGATGTACTGCTTTAAACCAAAGCGTTTTTAAAATTAATCTACAGCATGGATTCATCACTTGTCAAACATGGTACTTCATAAAGCACTTAGCAACATTTGAAATATTAAGAACTATTCAAGACAAAAACAAAGGAAAAGTAGGCTTCCTTGCAAAAGTCAGGGAAAAGAGCAGACTTATAAAATAACAGTGCACCAGAACTGTCAGGTCAAATCAGACAGAAAAGGCGCAATGGAAGGATAAGGAGCAAAGCAGTCTGATTTAGGAGGGGAAATTCTACGGCTTAGAGCCCACCACTGAGGAGGCCCCTGTTCAATGACGCTCTAAATTTCATAATTTACTGAACATAGAACAAGGCCCAATCAATAAATTTTAGTGTTTGGAACAGGGAAAGGGAGCAGAAGGCACACACGGAAGAATACTGCAAGACTGCTGCACATCAGAACGGAGAAGTGGCAAACCACATGGCAAGCAACTAGTGCTCAGATTGTCTTCTCATTTTAAAACCACTGCAGTTCACCAACAGTACATGAGAAGCTATGGATTATTCAGAAAGAGGCTGATTTTAGGACAGGATATGGAGAAACAGAATAGTTTCCTGTAGCCAAAGGCATCAAACAAAGGAGCATATTATCTCCCTATCTGTTCAAACAGATGCAGGAACTATCATGAGGAAAGCGAGATTAGAATCAGAGGAAGGAGTGAAAATAGGTGGAAGACACATCAATAATGTAAGATACGAAGATGATACCGTATTACTGGCAGAAAGCAGCAATGACTTGAAATGACTCCTGATGAAAGTGAAAGTGCAAAGGCAGGGCTGCAGGTGGGTTTTTAAAAAACAAAAATCAAGATTACAGAAGAACTGCAGGACTTTAGTGTTAACAATGAAGGGACTGAAATTGTGAAAGAGTTTACATACCTCGGGTCAGTCATCAATTCAAAAGGAGAGTGCAGCCGAGAAATCTGAAGAGACTGAGACTTGGAAGGGCAGTGATAAGGCAACTAGAGAAGAGCCTCAAGAACAAGGACATTTCACTGGAGACCAAGGCCAAGATCATCCATCACTGCAGATGGTGTGTGAGCAGAGCAGGGAGGAAAGCTGAGAGGAAGAAAATGGGTGCGCTTGAAATACGGTGTGGGAAGTGAACTTTGTGAACACCCTGGATGAACAGAAAGATCAAGCCAGAACTTGTGCTGGAAGCCAACATGACAAAACCGAAGCTGCCCTATTTTGGTCACATCATGAGAAGGTGAGAATCCCTGGAGAAGACAATAACGCCAGGGAAAGTCAAGGAAGAAGAGTAGGAAAAGAAAGGCCAGCTATGAGATGGCTTGATTGCACAAACGAAGCCGCAGCATAACATTAACAAGAGGGCTGTCAAAGGCAGAACATTTTGAAGGTCACTCATTCACAGGGTCACCCTGTGTGATGCCATTCGTCACAGACATTAATGAGAGCACGTAACACAAAAGTACATGCATTGTGCACTCAAAAGCATGCAGCAACTGCGGCAAACAAACTTGGGGATCTTAGCATTTACATTTTACACTTCCTCCAAACGTTTCAAAGTGGCTTATGTACGCTAGACAGTGGGTCTCCCATCCATAAAGCGTACAGGCCACCTTGAGCAAAACCAACGACTCTGCGTGCGGATGAGGGCCAGGCAACCTGATGACCTCCAGATGTTTTGGACCACAACTCCCATCAGCCTTAACCAGCATGGCCAATGGTCTGGGAAGATTGGATTGGGATTCCAAAATGTCTGGAAGGCCGAAGCTCCTGCTGTGGAACATCCTTAGTGCTTTCTTTCTAATAGGAATTCGCAAGTCAAGCAGCATCTTCACTCACTGGAAGTTGCTGTCGCTCTTGCAACCTCTTTTCTAGTTTTTGTTCTACTAAGCACATTTCATTAAAAGGGAAATCCAAGCATCATCCTCTTATATGCTCGACTCATAGAATAGCAGAGTTGGAAGGGGCCAATTGGTTTCAGCTTCTCCGCTGTGCCTCTTGACGACGGAACGGCTTTTTTCAGACACCTGTGGCATTACAGTATTTCCTGGTTCCAACCTCACCAACTTCACCACATTATCCAAGAGGCTTTTACGGTACGTGTGTTTCTCCATTTTGACAACCAAGTATTTAAGGTCAGTACACCATGCACCCCACTTAAGATCAGGCATGAAAAGGAGAACGGTGCAACGGCCATGCTGTTCCATATGAGAAGGACAACTTGTTTTCACCGCTACCACTTGGATAATGCTTAAGGTCAAGTGTCGGCTGATGAGGTCCCAGACAAGCAAAACACCAATGACTGCAGCCTCGAAGTAGGGTTTAGGGAGGGAAGAAAGAAGCAGAAATGACAGAGAGAAGATAGTGTCACCACCACCAAGAGCAAAGACAGGGAAGAAGTATACATCTCCTTTTCAACAGTCAAATAAATTCTTGCATAGGAGCCTTGTCTTCACAACTTGAACAAGCTGCAAAATGCTGTCTTTACAAGCTGCTGCATAGAAATGTTATAACAACAACAACAACAACAACAACAACAACAATAGAAGGTGCATGCAGCCATTAGCCAATCCTACTTCTATGATGAAGAAATAAGTTATCTAATTCTTAAAGGGCTAAGAAACAGAGAAGAGTCATACCTGTGGTGACATTCAGGTTCTAGCCCTATCTTGACTTTTTGCTACTCGGTTAAGCTATTTTTTATTTTAGCACACATTTAACATGGTGGGCTGAGTAGTTTTAATTATCTAATCTTTTGATTTAGATATTATTTTACTTCCTACCACCCATAGCTCATATTAATTCTTTTTCATGCTTTATTGCTTATGGTTTCAATGGACTATTTTGTGTGTGTTTTTTTAACTGATGCAAGTCACCTTGAATTAGGACAACAGAAATTCATTTCAAAGATATTTTGTTGAGCTCCTAAAGAGAAGATTGGGAAATATCGCACATTTCTAAATATGTTAGTGCCATCAAGGCTGCAATCCTACATGAGCACAGACAAAAGAAAGACCTACAACTATTATCAAGCTCTTTTCCCCTTTTAGACAGCATCTTGATCTGATGTGAACTGCTGCTTGTTTGTTTGCAACCATATTTAAATACTAAACAGAACACAAAAGCAACAGAAAACACAACAAAGTAAACTCACAGCATTTCAAAAGGAAACACGCAGATTTTATAATTACGAGGATCCAGACCACATGATTTATCCCAAAGGCCTGGATAAACACAAATATCTTCACTTGTTTGATATTTAAACCTTGGAAAGGGTGTTCCATAACCAGGATGCTACTACTACAGTTCAAGTAGTTACAAATGGGAAAAGTGTCCTGGAGCAGCAGTTTAAGCTTTACAGATTAAAACCAGTCCTTCATAGTCAGCCTGGGAATGAACTTGAGGCTAGTGCAGCTGGACGTGAAGGCCCAGTTTTGCCTAGTAATCGCATGTCCCTGATCTTGACCAGCTGCAGTTGCGAATCCTTTTTAATGTTGGCCTTACTCTTACACAGAGCTGAGGATACACGTGCAAGATTCAAGCTCCAGAGGCAACAGAAAGGGCTTAGCTCTAGCAGCTAATGCAGTCTCATGTACTAATGATTCCGCATGGATTAAGTTACCTTCTTACCCAACACAGGTAAATCGATATGGCCTATCAGAGGGATATCACAGCTGGATAAAAAAATACCCAAGTTCAAATATCAACTCCACCACGTCAGTGCTTGCCAATAAGCAACATTAACTAAAACTATTCACAGCAACAGCATCAGACTTTGTCATCACAATTAAATCATTTATTTTCAGTAATCAGAAGTCTTCTCCGCAAATTGTAGGTTTCTGGGCAAGCCGTCTGAGAGGTGCCATCATGCATAACCGCTTGTGAAGACTGCCGTGCGGATGGCCCACTCAAGCGCTCCAGGTGTACCTCTAATATTCTATACATCAGATGCATAATGCCACATTTTGGAACGC
Source organism: Varanus komodoensis (assembly GCF_004798865.1). NCBI lineage: Eukaryota > Metazoa > Chordata > Lepidosauria > Squamata > Varanidae > Varanus > Varanus komodoensis. Next base: position 670,164 of record NW_025335289.1, read on the forward strand.
TATTATTTGCAGCTTGAACATTTAGGCTTTCTGGACTAATGAATGTTTGAATGCCTTCACCTGAGTATGACTTTAAATGAAATGGAAATCATGAATCACGCAGAAAGATTTGCTCAGACAGAATTTTAAGCTGATTTAAACTGTTCAAGTACAGACGGTTTTTCTTAACATTTCTTACCAGTCACTTTCTCCAGTTATGGAGACCCAATGCACCTCCACATCTCGGCAAGAAGAATGTTTACAGGTTCCAGTTAATGAAGTCCACACTAGACATGTATTTACAACACTTCCGTTCTTTAAAGTTTACAGCTTTGCAGCACTGCTCTGCCCAGATGCTTGGTGACCATTCTTACCTGCCTCAAGGAACAAAGCCATTTACGAGCCTGAACTAAACGGACCTTCATCCCACATACAGCCATAAAATTTAAGTGTTAGCTTAATGCTGTTTCCATCTGAATCATATCCATTCAGCGTGGTTACCATATGTAGAATTTTTAGAATCGTTATTTCTAAATAACACCTCGGCACCTCCTTTTGTTACAAGCACCCCCTTGCCTTGTTACACATTAAGCAGCACTGAAAGGGGCACGGGAGCCAAGCCGCCCCAGCATCGCCCAGCAGCCGAGCACTGGATAACAGCGCACACAGGGGCCCTGCGCATGCTCGGAAGGGAGTAGTGGTGCCAGGCGATGACTTCACAAGCCACAATTCATGAGCCACGACTCGTCCAAGCTTTCGCATGGCTGGTCAGTGCGCTGCCAAAGATATATATATATTTGCTTGGGCGGGCTGTGAGCTGTTTTTTCTAAACTAAAACCTCAGTTTTCAGGTTTTATTGCAGTGTTGGCACTTGGCAATGAATAAGTGGGTTTCGGGTTGCGGTTTGGGCACTCAAGTCTCTAAAAGGCTCACCATCACTAGGTTAGGGTTAGAAAAATGAGGCTGGTTGGAATGTGTTTAGAATGGGCAGAAATGATGAGCTGTGCAAAAAAGCTACTCAAGGAAGGCTTTTTCAAAATCGCCCTCTTTTCAATGGAACTTTAGCCCTATATTAGGGTTAGGGGTGTGCACCAGGGTAGGGTTAGGTCAGTGGTGGCAAACCTCTGACACGTGTGCCACAGCGGGCACGCAGAGCCCTCTCTGTCGGCACGCGAACCCAGTCGCCCCAGCATCGCCCAGCAGCTGAGCATCAGATAACAGCGCACATAGGGGCCATGCGCATGCTCGGAAAGGAGTAGCAGCACCAGGCGATCATGACACAAGCCACGACTCATGAGCCATGACTCATCCAAGCTTTCGCATGGCCAGTCAATGCGCTGCAAAGGATATATGTATATTTGCTTGGACGGGCTGTGAGCTGTTTTTTCGAAACTAAAACCTCAGTTTTCAGGTTTTATTGCAGTGTTGGCGCTTTGCGATAAATAAGTGGGTTTTGGGTTGCAGTTTGGGCACCGGGTCTCTAAAAGGTTCACCATCACTGGGATAGAGGTTTCACAAGAGTAACTAGCTGCACTTGGGGGGGGAAGCAAAAGAAGCAGAACAGCTGTATTACTTAGCAACAGAGATGGAGAACCTCTGGCCTGTTGGGTCTAACGAGCACATGGAAGCTTCCCACGTGGCGGGGGCATGGCGGGAAGCCCCCCTGTTTCATCCCACTGGCAGTAACAACAAGGACTCCCTTAGTCCTCAGTAGCCCCCCCAACTGAGAAATACCCATTGTTACAGAAACAAAGTAGATTCCCACCCCTACTTTACAAACAGCAGCAATGTGAAAAGAAGCAAGAGACTGGCAAAGTATTTCACGTGAAATATTTGAAAGTGGCCGTCATGGCACCAACTTTCTCAGAAAAGAAAATACTTGTTTTTCTCAACAGAGGTGCAACCCCATCCTTCCCCAACCAGCATCCCCGAGAGGTGATGAACTACACCTCCCATCAACCACACCCTGATTCCCCCCCCCCCCCCCCAGATAAAACACACTGTGTAAAGGGTAGAAGAATGGGGTTTCATGAGATAAAAAAAGCATGCCCACCGGCTTTCCTGCCATTTGCTCATTTGCTCCGGAGGTTGAGGAAGCCACAAGATATGTTGCCAGATTATGGTACAAATCATACTATCACCAAGTTGTGACTGCAAGTCACTCCGTTTACTCTTCAGAAATCCTCCCACACAGGTCATGGGGGCACAGGAAGCCAAATAAGTTTTACATTTTTTAAAAAAGGGTTTGTTTGTTTGTTTGTTTTAAATAGCAGTTGTTGAATGGCTTCTTTGCCTCGTAGCTCATTGCTTAAATCGGAGACAGAGGGCCTTTCATTGCCATCATATAACAAGAGCATCAACAATTCCCTGCATGCACCAGATACACATATTTGAACTGCAGGCAGGCCACTCAGCTGGGCTCCCAGGTCATGGGAATCAGAACCTCCAGCCATCACCGCCTCCTCCTCATGCCTGCCCCTCGTGAAACACTGGCACCAGTTCATCCCACACTGGCAGAACAGTCACTCTGCAAATTCCAGGGGATCCTGGGAGAGGGAGATCAAACTCCACGCTCGTCCTCATGGATCACCACTGAGCATCATCCCCTCCGGCTACACCTCCTCTGCTAGCCAAGCTGCGGCAACGTTTCTTCCCGTCTCCTTGCCGGCAAGAACGAGACGAAAAGAGCCACAAGATGCAAGCGAGATGCAAGAGCACAAGATGCAATTCCTTCAAGACAGGCGGGGCACTTTCATGAGCTCTACTCTCACATGGGCAGCAAGAGGAAATTACTAAGCAGGCCGCCACATTCCTGAAGAAAAAGTCCCAACTTCGAAAACCAAGAATGTGTACCGAATGCCTCACCCTTTCTGCAAGTCTGATATGCAGTGAAATCATAAGGCTGATGAGATTCTGTTCTCCTCTTGAATTCCCATGGGAAGAACTCTGCCCCCACAATGTGCAGATGCGTTCAGAGCTGAACTGACAACAGAGCGCTCGAATTCGTAGATCCAATGCAGTCTGCAAATTCTGATCAGGCAATGTTAAGGAAGAGCGCTCCGACAATACACGCTGTGGCAGCCTGTGCTCTGATCAGACACAGTTAGACTGAGAAGGAGCAGGATGAAAAGCTACAGTGGGGAGGGACAGCAAATCAAAACATTTAAGAGAAAAGCGCTGCTGCTACAAATACTTATCGTGCAAATTCCCAATTCGGAGAATCACAGAATAGTAGGGTGGGAGGGGGCCAAGAAGGCCACTGGATCCCACCCGCTGCTAGAGCAGAACAACAAGTTACACCATCCCGCTCAGATGGCTGTACATTCTGTACATTCTCTGTTTTGAGTTTAGCGGAACCATCTTGTTTATTCAAAATGCCCTTGACAATTTCAAGTAGCATGTCTCTGAATTAACACCCCCTCCACACACACACACACAGCTCATTTTAACACAAGGCACAAACCCAGCAGAGAATATTGAACTAGGTAACTCCCCCAAATACTTCTCATATCGCACTACCATTTCTCTTCCAGCCAGTCATGTAGATATAGGAACACCTGCCTGCCTAATACTACATAATGCATCCACTCCTCAAAAGTAGCTTCATACAGTTACTGGGCTCAGGGACCCAACTTCTGCTGCAATATGCCCCATCCTCTTAAAATTCACAGGACTCTGACAGGCCAGAACTTACAGGGGCAACTCTTAACCATGACTCCAGAACTTCTCAGGGCCTGTTCAAACATACTGTACCCCACTTGCGTAGCTGACCTTTCTTTTAACTCCTCTTTATCAGCTTTCCAACTGATAAAGAAGGAAGCAGAATGCAGAACTAGGCTTTTAGCCCATTCCAACAGGGCTCTAGGTTACTTATTCGCATCCGAATGTGCAAATGGACTCCTCTAAGGAAAATGTGATTTGGATTTATTTATTTGTAATATGTACAACCCACCCTTTTTCCTACAAGGAATCCAGGGCGGCTTGCATAACCCTCCTCCGCATTTTCTCCTCACGACCACAAGCGAGTTGGGCCAAGCCGAGTCAGTGAATGGCCCAGTTGCCCAGTGAGCTGGATGGCTGAGCAGGGGCTACAGCCCAGACCCCCCAAGGCCAGTCATGCAGTTTAAGTGCCGCACTAGCTCTCTAATTATATAAACATTATATTTGTCATGTTTAATCTCTGAAGGCTCATTCAGGCATGATAAACCATAAGATGACAAAACAGCCCCAACTCTTCTACATGGAATGCCTTTTAAACTGCGTGATTAGCTGACTTGCTGAGATCTCCCCATACAACCAGTATCAGGATACTGGTGGCTAGTCAGTCTTGCGCTGCTTCGAAATATGCCATCGTTAAGGGAGTCAGGTGTCTCTGAATACCAGTCTCGGGAGGGCAGGATGGTATGCAACCCCCTAATCAGAAGCAACATGACTCTGGATTGCCAGTGCTGGAGAACAGCAACAGAAGCTGCTGACTGTCCACCTTGCTCGCTGCCTCCCCATGGGCATGCGGACTGGAGAGGCCTTCGGTCTAATCCTGGGCAGGACTTTTGTATCTTCTTTTGGCGAGAATCTGTCCTATTCATCCCTTCTACCACAGTAGAATCAATAGGCTAATTTGAAATATATGCCAAATCTCTGCAAGACTGACATTTTACCCAGCTTGGCTTATATTTAGCTACATCGATTTTTTCTCTCAAAACATCAATAGACATACCGTATTTTTCGCTCTATAAGACGCACTTCCCCCCCTCAAAAGTAAGGGGAAATGTCTGTGCGTCTTATAGAGCAAATGTGTGTGTGCCCGACGCCCGGGACGCTGCCGGCCGCCTGCACCACGTGGCACCACCTGGCTGGCACACGCTCGGCGCACCCTGCTCCGCCCCCCCCGGCACAGGTGAGAGCGGTGCCACTCAGGGGGAGAGGTGCGGAGGAGGAGGAGGAGCCACGGGCTTTAACCCACCGGCCGCACGGAGAGACGGACTGCTCACCCCCACCGCCCGGGAAGACCTGCTGCCGTGCTGCCCGGAAGACCACTGCCGGCATGCTGCCGGCCCCACGTGGCACCACCTGGCCAGCACGTGCTCGGCGCGCCCTGCTCCGCCCCGCTCCTCTGGCGCAGGTGAGAGCTGTTAATCACAGGTCGGTGTGTGTTTTCAAATGGCAACCCGTCTTTTAATGAAGCCCATGGGGAAGTGATGGGGAATGTGCCTGTGATCATCAGGAAGCTTTCCACGGATCAGTTATCTGTTAGTTGACCAGACAATTTTTTTAGGATCAGTGGATATTTGAACAGCATTATCTTCGTGTATGAAGTTTATTCTTCAAAGGCTACTTAGTCTGCCGTGTGTTTGATTTACCGTACAATATCTCATTTTTTGTCAGAAGTTTTTTTCTATTATTTACTAGTAGGGCAGCGTGGACATTACTGGCTTTTTTAGATTTGTTATTGAATTGTCTGCAGCAGCTCTTGTATAACTGGTGTAGGTTGTGGATTCCTTCAATAATTCCACTACTAAGAAAGTGATGTCAGTGATTGTGAGCAACAGAGCTTCATAAATTCTGACTCTAGTAATGATGAGTTCTATGGGTTCAACGAAAACTAGAAGAGTACTCGAACTTTAAAGTCTCTCTTTTGTTAATGACAGTGATGATGGTTCTTAATGCCACTGTTGACTGCTGTTCACTTTACAAGGTTGAAATACGGTATTCCTGTATTCTGTTATAGTTTATTGAATAGTTTAGTAAACCATTTGATTCAGAATTTTTTTTTCTTGTTTTCCTCCTCTAAAATAAGGTGTGTCTTATGGTCAGGTGCGTCTTATAGAGCGAAAAATACGGCATATTGACCGAGTTCGCATGACGTGCTAAGTTACCATGACTTCGGAAACATGGTGACTTTGTGGCTGCATCCACAGGTAACAACTACCCCTTCCTTGTTCAGTAAGGGCTTCGTTATTCTGTGTGAATTCAGCATCCATGGTGAAGCACGGCCCCTTTGGTTTCCACGGAACCACTCAAAGACACAACAGCTCGCTGTAAGATGTCCGTGCTTCATCCTGGCCTGTCTCCTGTGTGACACCAGCTGTCACATTTCCACGCAGTGTCTGCATTCCCACAGCGAGCGTGCTGGCCAGCGCAGCCACGGCTGCTGCAGACACGCCCGCCTCCGCTGTCCTGCCTAGGAAATGCTGAGGCGGCTGCAGCCAAGCTCCGGCTGGCCGCATCCGTCCGCCATCTTCCCTGCCAGCACACAGCTTTCCGACACCCAGCCACAGCGACAGGACCTGCCGCCATACTGCTTCCAGCAGCAGGGACCGTGGAGACAGCCAGGCCTGGCACTGCTGCCCTGTGGCTGGTAAAAACTGCATCAGGGCCCCTTCTGTGCCTGACCTGGCAGGCACGCCATGAGCCTTGGGGCAGACAAACCACAATGCATAACTTTCCACACAGTTTGTTTTGTGGTGTGAAGCCATCGTTGGACTCATTTGCCTTGTATTTTGATTAATGTCAATACTGTATTGCCAGTAGTGCTGCCCATTTTCTTGCAAAGGAAAAGGAAAAAAGTAGAGGATTTTTTTAAGCAATGCGTCTCTACTCACTGCAATCTCAAACGCACAATTCCTAAGTGCAAAGAACCAAATTTGTGGAACTTGTCATGGGTAGACTTGGGAAGCAACTTTCTTTATTTCCAGCTCATTTTTTTCTGCTTCTAGTATTTGGACTTTGTGGAACAAATGTGACTTTGGCCATCTCCCATTAACAAAGAAACATACTTCGGCGAATGGGGCGGCACAGAAGCTTCCTAAATAAATAAATAAATAAATAAATAATACTTTATATCAGTTGGATTCTCACAAGGCCATTCGGCATTAAGTACTTTATTTACAGAACAAGTAGTCATCCATTTATACTAAACTATGTTGCATCATGCTAGACTTGACTTAACCCCAGATGAACACTTCACGATAAAGGCGGCAAGAGAGAACAGTGATTTAATTCAGTAGCGAACATCAGACCGTACTTCACCATACGTAAGATCACTGTTGTAGCAAACCCTCCACATCTGTATTCAGGTCATGTGTAAAACTGCCATCGGCTAACAACCAGGTCCCACTAGCTCCCCACGTTGGAGGGGAAAAGGCTCCCTTTTGTTCATTGTCTGACCTCTCTCCGAGAGACAGGCAACACCAGCAGAAGACACTGAAAAGCCTCTTTAATGCAGGTGCACACCAGCAATACAGAGAGTCATCCAGTGGGGATTGCTTCTCCTCCATTCATTCAACATACCCCATACATGCACTTGATCTGGCAATGATACGAGCTATCATAACAAGATGCATTTCTAAATAAAGGCAGGACACGTCTGTTAGTGGAAAGAAAACATAACAAGCAGGAAATGTTTAGTTACTTTTTTTGTACAGGGTTATCTTGACCTACACTTTCTTTTAGGACACTTGACGGCAAAGCATCTGCCGCCAGGCTAATCTGTACAGATTCTGGCCTTCTTGAATTTTATTTTATATATTTTGACCCTTTTGTGTTTCTTTGATAGAATACTAACTGCCTAATACTATTTGTTGTTTGGTCATCAGGAAAAAATTATACTCTTCAGTGAGATCTCATGAAGTCAGTAAGCTGGCCGTCCTCTTTTTAAATCTGAAAAATGCCTACAAAATTTATGTTCAGAAAGGCTCCTAGGATGCAGATCAGGCCATCTGGCTCACAGCAGAAAGAAAAACTAAACACAAGAAGTTTGTTTTCTGCTGAGTCAGACGCTTGGTCAGTCAGTCCGGCCGGCCGGCCACCTGCCGGCCGGCCGGCCAGTCACCCTCAATGCTGCTGGCAAGGACTGCTCCCAGCTGTCCAGGGTTCAAGTGAGGCCTTTTCTGGACACATCCGGAAATGTGAGGAACTGAACTTGGGGGCCCCCTTCTGCCTGCAGGGACTCTGCCACTGGGCTACATGCCCCCTAGCTCCAGGGCAGATCTCGCCCGACCCCTTGTTAATAAAGAAGCAAGCACACTCTGGAAAGCAAAGTCTGGCCAATCAGTTTGCCTCTTCGTGGCCAGAACATTTATTGCATTTTCATACCACCCAATAGTCAAGGGCTTGCTAATATTCCACATCATCTTGGAATATTATGGCTACAGTATAGAAGGCCGTTTGCAAGGCTTCTCAATGAATGTCCTGCTCCTTCTAGACCTGTTCTCCCCTGCAGAGGAAGGCAGGACACGCTCCAAGGGAGCCAAGCTCAGGGAACCCAGGTTCAGTTTGGATGCCAGGAAGCACTTCCTGACAGTCAGGACCCCGAGGGCGTGGAATGGGCTTCCCCGGGAGGTCGTTGAGGCCCCATCGGTGCAAGGATAGGCTGGACGTCCACATGGTGGGCATGTCGTTAGCAGAGCCAGCTGGAGCCGGGGGTCAGACTAGATGGCCTGGGGGACCTCTTCTGACTCGCGCTGTTTCTGTTTCTACCTTGCAGTACAATTGTACTGATAAGCGAGGGTGAAGGAGGAGGGTAGGCAGCGAGTAGGGAAACTCCCTCCCTGAAATTTGTTAGTCGAGACCAAATCTCATTTCTCACAGGCTATGCTCACTCTTGCATCAGTCTCACAGCAGAATCACCAAAGGAGTTTGCTGAACTATAATTGCAGCAATTCCCCAAAGACTATCATCCTGCGCTTCAAATCCGCAAGCGGTATCAAAAGCCAGGGCCTGGATCTTCTCACTTAAAGGGTGCTGCTTCTCCCTCCTTGTGGCAAAGGTCAGTACGTATCAAAAGTACATGTTGCAACAGAATTCTGCACCAAGGCTTCTTTTCCTTGGGATGACAAAGATGCACAAAGAAGGGTACTAAAGATATAAAAATAATCCCAACAAAATTAATTCATATTTTGTTATCAGCTGCCTGGTTAACGATAGCAGAAAAACATTATTTTTCCATTATTTTTAATCATTGCTAAATTAATAGAACATACTGGATCCCAACAAAGCAGGCGCTTTGGAGGTGGCACCAGCCATAAGGACTAGAGGCACTTATAGCCTTACCCTCCAGGGAGCAACCAGACAGCGAGGGCAATTTTACTGCAATTAGGCTTATTAGTTTTCAGGGGCGGAGTCTGTTGATTGTTTGCTTCATTAAAGATTCTGAAACCCTTTAGGCTAGTTTAGAAAGCAAAGCAAAACAAAACAGTTTACAGTAGCTAAACTAAATAGTCACATGTACCACGTCACCGGGAGTGAGCCAACCCGATTCCCGTGCCCGGACTGATACACTCACAGGGGCAAAGAAGCCACGGTGGCGTCTACACAGCGCTTGTGTGCCTTGAGATGGCCTACCTGCCCTTGTGATTGCCTGCGTTGTCTAAAGCTGGCAAGGTGTGTAGCGAAAGGGGGCTGCAAGCCCACCACAGAACCCTACAACAATCCATTGTTTCTGGGATGGTTTCGAAGCCAGGTTTGGATAATGCCAGCAGCCACGAGGATAAAGAGGCAACTCTCATGGTGCGCAACCAGTTCAAATAAGTGGATGGGTGGCACAGGAAGAGCGCACCGTGGCTTCATTTCTTGTTGTGGTTTCTTTTCCTGCTTATTATCACAACCGGGCCAATCGTTCACGTCTAAGTGTTAGTCCTACTGGAAAGAAAAGAAAGCCATATGCTGCTTTATCAGACAGACCAAGCAATGGCAGCCAGAAACAAGTAAAGCCATGAGAGCCAACAAGGAAGGAGGAAACTCCAGCAAAGACAAGTTATATAAATCTCCTTCCACAAAACTTCCCTTATACAAAACTTCAATGTGATCGCACACAGAATATTGTGCACAGTTCTGGTTGTCTTACCTGAAAAAAGGCATTACTGAAATGGAAAAAGTGCAGAGAAGGGTAACAAAAATGATCAAGGGGCGGGACCAACTCCCCTACAGGGAGCTACTACAGCAGCTGGGGCCTGTTTAGCTTTAAAAAAGGGAATGGGAGATATGACAGAATCATATCATAAAACAAAGTTATAAAATGATGAATAGTGTAGAAAAAGAGGAAAGAAGGGCATTTCTCTCCCTTTTTCATAACACTTCATTCCATGAAGCTAACTGGGGGGAGATTTAGGATGGATAAAAGGAAGTAGTCCGTCAAAGAGCACACAGTTAAAGTATGGCATTCACTGCCACAGGAAGGGGTGAGGACCACCAGTTTGGATGGTTTTAAGAGGGACTGGACACGCTCACGGAAGAGGCTATCAATGGCCCTGCTCTCTCCGCGTGCTACCTGCGTTATCAGAGGCAGTGGCTGAGGAGCGTGGGCAGGCAGAAGCCTTGTCCCCATCCCGCTTGAGGAATCCTGCAGACGGTTAGGCTGCCACTGTGTGCACAGAGAACTGGACCGGAAGGGCCCTGCTCTGATCCAGCATAGCACCTCTTACATTCCGATGACGTTCACACAGATGACCGACTCCTCAGAAGAAACAGTGGTGAGATTGTGTTTCCTGCCAGAAACCAGATGGAAGAAAAAGGTGTGGAGATGAAGGGAATACACGGAAGCACACAGCCTTCCCAGTATGCAGCCTACATGGAACGCAAATAAATCTGTACTGATTTGCTGTTGTGCTGCTGTCAAGGGTTGTTGTTTTTTTCAATGAGAAAGCAGCACATCACGCCGCTTGTTGGAGTTGGCAGTCTTGCACATGGCTGCGATAATGAACACATCTCCTACACTTCAGTCTCACCAAGCATAACTTAATGATGCCTCAACAGATGGAATTACCATATTTATTCACAACTCCGTTTTTTTCTGTTACTAAACTTAGACAAGGAGGGTATAGATTTGTGCCAAGTTCCTTTGATTTAACCTACAATTTAAGCCTTTTACAACTGCGTTGTGACTTGTCTGCCTGATTAAGAAGCCATAAATGAAGCAAGAAAGACCCAGCCCTGGTTAGAATCTGCCCGTTCAAGAGAACCACTTGCTTCTCCGACATCCATCCGCATCTCTGCTAATTTGTTTCAGCCATCTCAGGGACAGGCTCCATAAAGTTTACATTTAAAAGGGGGATTTCCTTTTTAACATGGAAACCAGGAAATCATGGCTGAACCCTTCGGCCCACGTTTGCATTTGTTTACTCAGAAGCAAGTCCGACAGTGTTCAGTGGGGATCACTCCTTCCAGGGGACTTTGGCCTTAACCCCGGAACTCTTACGGGACTTTAGCAAGCGGCCTGCACTCACCCTCTTCTCCCTTCTCCAAAGCCAACTGGTGGTTTCCCAAGCATTGCACAAAGCATTAGACAACGCCCTCTGAAGCGCAACAGTCCTTTTCAAATTCACTGTCCTCTGTACCTTTCCTCTCATCGCAAGTCATGGACAACAGGGCACTTCAGTAACCGAGCAGGAACTGCCTGTTAGCGGAATACGGTACACAGACACTGCAGAAGTGAAGTAACTAATAGCAGTGCTGTGCAGCAGGAAAAGTTGAATTTATTAGTAAAACCAAATATGTACCAAGTGCAAATATTATACAAGTGCGGCAGTTTCAGAGTTGTAATTAATGTTTTTCAGGTGATTATCCTGAGCAAGTATATGTCATTGACCTCGTTCACATACAAAAAAGATCGGCAGCAGAGGCCCTCCTCCGGGAACCCTCTTTGAAAGAGGTCAGGAGACAGAGTACCCGGAGCAGGGCCTTCTCTGCGGTGGCACCCTGACTATGGAATGCGCTCCCCAGACAGGTCCGCCTGGCACCGCCATTATATGCTTTTCAGCGCCAGGTCAAGACCTTTTTATTTGACCATTTTTTTTAACATATAGTAATTTTAATTGTGTTAGATTTATTTAATTCATTTTAAATAGATTAGTTTTATGCTCAGGGTGGAACTGTTAACTTATTTTATTGAGGATTGAGATCATGTCGTAAGCTGCCCAGAGACGACAGTGATGGATGGCCTACAAATTTCCGAAATAAATAAATAAAACCACGCAAAACAAACAATGGGATACGGCATACAAGCAGGCGAGAGCAAGCACACTGCTTCCCATGTACACACGACGTGTTCTTGTGACCCACAATTTATGATTGGCCTGTTTGTTGAGTGCGACACGTGAGCAAAGCACATTGGATTGTTTAGGGGTTAAAGCAATCGGGCAGTTAAGCTATGCTGTTGAGTCAACTCCTGAATGGTTTAGTCCCTCAGCAACCCGACGCTCCTGGTCCATTGGCTGCACTCAGCCACCGGTGAACAAGGCAACTGCATGTCGGTGAAAAATGGGCACACAGGCAGTGCAGACTTTTTCCTACTCATGCAAGATAATCCATGAGTGGTTTAAATCATGGGCTGTCAGTACATAAAACTCGCCCACTGATTGAGCCTCAGTTTATTGACTCTCATCCAGTCCGTTATCGAGCTCAGGCCACGGTTCAGGACAGTAAATCCTCGGCCCAAACCGCCAGATGACCTCTCCCCAGTAGCTTCATTTGGTGTTAAAAAAGCGTGGGGGATGGCACTGCGCCCTGCAGTACCCCGTGACACAACCAACATGGCTCAGAGCAACTACCCAGTGCTACCTTGTGGATCCAGCCAGCCTGGTAGGAGTGGAACCACCGCAACAGCATGCCTGCAACCCCAACCCTGGCCGACCTGTCCAGAAGAACACCATGGCCGATGGTGTCGGAAGCTGCCGAGAGGTCAAGAAGAACCAACCGGGCCGCACTCCCCCATCCATCTCCCTGCACGGGTCATCATACAGAGTGACCAAGGCTGTCTCTGTTCCAAACCCAGGCCTAAAGTCCAATTGAAATAGATCCAGATAATCTGTATCCTCCAGAAGTGCCTGCAGCTGCCCGGCCACCACCTGCTCCAACACCTTGCCCAAAAAGGGGGATTAACAATGGGCTGGTAGTTACCCAGCAACCCTGGATCCAGGCCTGACCTATTTGGAGTGGCCTCACTACTGCCTCCTTTAATGGGGCAGGGACCACTCCCCTTCTTAAAGAGGCACCGACAGCCTTCTGAACCCATCCATGTGTTTGAGAATGAAATGAAACTCACAAATAGTGACAAGCTTTAGTGGAAAGCAGTTGAACTCCAACAAAATATGTAAGTGATTTCAACGTACCATATACAGTACTAAAATTAATGAAGAGTGTCAACAGTTTTCAATTAGATCATTCCAGAGCACCAGAACAAAGATTTTCAAATAAAATCTTTAATTTTTCCTATGTAAATTAACCTATTTTCCATTGGAAAATTTTCAGTTTAACATTTTTCAAAAAACCCGTATCACAGAGGAGCAAACCAATCCAACGTGCCTGCCTCTATACCACTGGACTTCGAAAATTAGAGGCATCATACTGAGGACAGAAGGAACACGAAGGTGAAGGTTGTCTCTACCCATCTCCTGCTCTGCAAAACACTTAGACAGCTGACAGCATCCAAGTGTTTTGTCCCTGCTTGCAAGAAGGAAACACCGAGGCCTTGCCAGCATGCAGCATATTCCCACAGAGACTCATTGCACCCTGCCCTGCAGATCAGCTGCCAGTGTCGACTGCAAGATTGATCTTCCATCCTTGAACCTTCAGCCAGAATGGGAAGAAAAAAACCATGCCAGGTGGCTGCTCTGAAGCCAGAATCCCAGTGGTGATCTTTCCCATGGGCACTGAGACAGCCCCTAGTGGTCACAGAATTGCACCCTGAAATTAATTATAATCTGGGAGTATTGATTTGGAAAGAATGAAGAGTCAAATGAAGATTAATTATTATTATTACACTGCATTGTCATCACACCTTTTTCCCCCTCAAGTGAGAAACTCAAGGCAGAGAGATGTGCTCTGTTTGGTTTCTGTATGGTTCCTGAATCCTGGATCACAGTTCACAATAAGCGTTCTCATACTTAAACGTTTTATTCTGTTCTAGCACCAACAGAATTGCAATTTGTAAGGCAAGGGGTTCTAATCTCATGTTTACCACATAATGTTAATAATGAGGTATATGGGAAAGAAAGCAGCATTTACAAGGAAGAATCAGTGGTGGGAAATGGGGTGCTTAATTTCTTCTCTGTTTATCCCAGGTTACCTTTAACAATATTTTTAAACAATAAGCCCAGTCCGAGAGGGGAAAAAATACCTCTATGGCTGAGGAAAATCAGTAGGATGGTATAAAGTGCTACTTCCTCCCTGAACAACAACAAGAAAAGGGTATGGGAAGTGTGAATTTAAAAGAACAATTCACAGTAGGCATAAGCCTATTTGTTTGAAATGTAATGGAAATTTCACTGGATAAAAATAAAGCCCTGGGAATAAAGAAGTTATTTGTCAATTGTACGAAGTATCAGAACCATGGTACTGACCTTAGGACTAGAAAATAGAGGGGCTTCCCTGTGTAAACTCCCAAGGAAAGTACTATACCATTTAGTCATCTTTCATTTGCTCTCTCGTTTAGACTCACTTGCAAAACAGATCTTTCTCCATGCATGCCTGATCTAGTCTAGCCACATGCTTCTGATGTACATGAATTAAGTAATCACCAATATGATTGGCAACAATTCCTGTGATTGCTTGGACTAGAAAGAATACCACAGTAATTATGAGACTGCTCCTGCAGTGGCCCAGTCCATACTTAATTTGCATGTAAAAAAGCAAACAACACATCCAAGATAGGCTCCACACAGACACTATTCACACTTGACAATCCCCTTCCACACCCTCTGTGGTTTCACAGTATACTCAACTAAACAGGGCCTTCCCTTTCCCTTTCCATTAAACAGATACTTCAGGTCTACGTTCTTTAATCTGCATTCTTCCCCTTCCTTCTCATCTCCACAGTTGAAATTTTCTTTTAGTTATTTAAAAAATACACTGGGTTGGATCCAACACTGCCATTCCGGGGGGAGGGGGGGCAGACTTCCCTGTTTTTTCCATCACCACAGCCCCTTGCATACCCTCCAACAAAAATCTAGAAAAATTGCGGGGGGGGGGACAGAAAAGTCCTGTTCCCCCATAATACCCATTCTGTTGGCAGAAGAGGGATGTTGTGCCCAACTCTCGAAGTTTATACAGTAGAAAGACGCATAAAGCTACTTTATACCTTACAATTAGATGAATAATTACTCTGTCCTTAAGGCTCTGAATGACTTGCATAAATATTTCAAACTTTACATTTAAAAACATGATTTGCAGTTTATTCTCCACCACTTAAAAAAGACATTGACACAGTAACAGTGTATGTTGGCAGTACCTTTTTTAAGCGGTAGAGACTAAACTTCCATTCTCCAATTGAAAGCTGGAAGTTTTTCAAAAGTTCCATTTGAAAAATACAAATCTAAGTACGCTGCTCAACAGCGGAGTCTTTCACAGGATTAGGGTTGTCAAACCACTGACTAAAGGAGTGACAGTGCTTGCCTTGACAGGCACCCAAGGGAAGAGGACAGATGCCATAATGACAAAGGAAGTGCTCTCCCTGGTCCAACACGCAGGTAATGCTTCCCACAACTCAAGCTTATTTATATCACCCGTCATGGCAGAACCTACGCAGCCCTGAGGGACCGACATTGTTCCAGACAAGCCAGTTGCTAAGAAAGCAACCGCATACTACAAATCCGTGCAAGCTGAGCTGTGTTTATTTAATGTTTAATGAGTGGCACAGATCCATAATTTTATTTTCTATACACTAAGAAATGTGCAATACTTTCCACATTTATACAATAATCTAACTATATCACCTTAGTCCTACATCCACCCAGAACTTTGCTTCCTGTCAACAACACTCTGAGCTGGTTTGATTTATCTACCAGACTGAGATCCATATCTCAGAACAGAAAATGTTATTAACGTATGTTCTGTCCTCAAAGTAGAACAATACAAGGTTTATTCCAAGGAGAAACACTAGCAATTATTTAATTCTGACATCAGCAACATCCATCAGATACACCGCCTTCCCTTAGCTTCAAATTTTGTATGCATGGTACATCTCTCCACTGCCACCCCCCTTTATATCTGTATCTGTATCTCTATATCAGGTCCTGCACAACTTGTGCTCTCTAAGAGGTTCTGGATTACAACACCCAGCATTCCTGACTATCAGCTATGTTTACTGGGGCTGATGGAAACTGAAGCCCAGAACATTTAGAGAACACAAGACTGAAAAAGGTGGAAATAGATGTGTGTGTTCTGCTTTGTCTCTTCTTGGAAAAAAAGCCCAATACGGCTCACAACAAAAATGCTCTTGTTATCTTAATTTTAAAAAACAAACATACAAAAGTCAAATTCATACTAAACCTCACTGCACTGGGAGGCCCATTAAGGCAAGTGAAATAAAAAAGCATCACCAGAAATTGCACCTTTTTGCTTCCAGAGTTTAAAATGTCACACTAACCTATAAACTTTTTAAAATCTTCCCTGTATCCTTGAAAATCAAGCTGCCCCAATCACTGATTCACAATCACAGAGAATGAATCTATGTGCATGCTCACGCACACATGAAAACCGTAATGGCAGAACCTGTAATGACTCAAGGGTGGAGATATGGTATATTGCCAATGTGCACTTTCTACCTGCTCCACGCAGTACCCAGAACATTGACGAAACAATTGCTCTGTGAATGCGCAAGTCACAGCATAACAGTGAATCCTACATAAATCTTGCTTTGGCCGTGTAATCCTTGGGCAGCCACAGACTCGGCCTCAGCTCCCACCCACCCTGCCCTTGCAGCTGCAACGTGACTGCCAGTTAAAAAAAAAAATCTGATTTATCCTACAGGGTTATTGTGAAGAGAAAAGCCCCAGGCATGAGCTGATAACCTCCTCAAGGTGCAGTTTCACCTACCCAGCAGGGTTGTTGTAAACATGAGAGAGAGAGAGAAGATACTGCAGGCATGCTGCTTCACATGGTTAGAGAAGGGGCACAACGGAAACACAACTGATTCACAAACACCACCCACACTGACACTCCCAAGCAACTGCCCTCTTAAACCAAGACCAAGCCATCTTGGCACCTTCCAGCTGTCTTTTTAGACTACATCTCCAACAGCTCACTTCCCCATTGTTGCATGGCCAAAGGTCAAGGATGATGGGAGATGTAGTCTAAAACCAGGACGGGGGGCAGAAGGCCCATTTTCAAATGCTTAGGGCCCCAAATCTCAGAAGCTCCTTCAGCAGCATGGTCACAATTGTCAGGAACGCTGGACCAAAACAACTATTAGCCAAATTCCTGCACCCACCCCTGAATCTTGAGAGCAGGCTCTGCAGTGCATGGCCGACTACACTTCCCATCATACCTCTGTTAGACACCAGCCCTTCAACTTACTGCCCTTTGGGCACGTCAGATTGTAGCTCCTCGACGAGACAGCAGAGGGAAAACACGTGTAGGAAAGCGGCAGCCAGGCGAAAGCAAATGGCAAACCTCGCATGGTGCCGAAAGCGCTTCATGGGGGCGCGTCTTCAGTCGACCACAACGCCCATCATCGTGGCCCCGAAATGGCCAGCCTTTTTCCAAGTCAGGATGCCCAACTTCACCTCCTACTGTCCCCCAGCCCTGGACAGCTGGCCTTCTCCACCCTAGCCCGCCCTGAGGCGCCCCAGACTACAACTCCCATCGCCCCCACCACTGGATGACAGGCCTTCCTCCGGCCTGACGCCCCGGGGGGGCACGTCCGACTACAGCTACCATTATCCGCAGGGCATGCTGAGGGGCCGCCGGCGGGAAGAAGCCCTCGCCCCGCGTGGCCTGCGGGCGCCACCGCCCCCGCAGCCCGCCTCCTCCCCTCTCCGCCGTCCCCTCGTGGCGCCGCTCGGCCGCCCGCGAGGAGGAAGGGGAGCCGGAGAAGGCGCCAGCGCCGCCGAGCCGAGCCGCCCCGCTCACCTCGCCCGGAGGAGCCGGCGGCGCGGCTGCTCCTTCTCCCGCGCGACGCGACGTCTCGCGCGGCCTCGCTCGCCCCGCCCCCGCGGGGCGCGGGCGCAGGCGCACGCGGCGGCTCCTCTCGCCGCGCGTGCGTACTAGCGCCCGCGCAGGGTTCTCTTCTGCGGTCCGCGTCCCTGCTCCTGGCCGTTTCCCTGGAGCCACGCCCCCCGGCCTGGCGCGCACGCGCCGGCGGGCTGCGCGCGCTTCTCTGCGCCTTCTCGTCTCCTTGGCAACGCAGCGGTCGCCTCGGGGAAGCCCGCCGGGCGCCCACCCTGCTGCCTTGGGGGCGCGGGGCCCGGAGGGGGGGCAGATGCTTCTGGGGCCCCGGGGAAGGTGGCTGAAGTGCTGAGGTCATTTCCCTTCCCGGTGGTCATCCCGGTCAAGGACCATTCATTCATTCATTCATTCATGTAAAGCATTTCTATCCCGTCCTTCACATGGATCTCAGGGCGGCATTAATTTCTATCGCTGGCATATCTTCTTATACAGTGCTTTTTTTGTAAGAAAAAAGGTGCCAGAACTTATGAAATTAATTACCTTTCGCACATAGTCAATCACTGTACACACACCCAGGCACATCTGTGCTGCCCACTCAGTGCAAGACCACAGGACCAGCCACAAGCCGCGCAGCGCCATCACAACCAGCGCGGACGAAGTACGCATGCATTGGATTCGACACACAAGCAGCCCGCATGCACCGTTTTAATGATTTTGCCGCTGACCTGCTACACTCGACAGGGCGATTCAGATCCACATGGATCAAACATCAAATTTTCAAAAGTTACTTTTAAAACTTGGAAAATCCGTTGAAAAAAGGTGCCAGAACTCCGTTCCGGTGTGTTCTATGACAAAAAAGCACTGTTCTTATTATTTTGCCTATTCATACCGTTATGATTAATTTTGCACCGCATTTGTACTCCCTCTTGGTCTTTTTGCAAGGAACTCACAATGGCTTACAAGTTTCTCTTTCCATCCCGTCCCCACGTCAACGGGCCTGTGAGGCAGGCAAGGCCGAGGCCATGACTGGTCCAGAGTTGCCTAGTGAGGTTTTGCCCGGCTCTCCTGGGCCCCCGGCCCAGTGCTCTCGTAGCCGTGGCACGCTGGCTTGCTTTGTCATGCTGGCACCGGGCAAGCTACCAGGAGTCCAGTGGTGCCTCAGAGACTGACAAACTTGCCGTGGTACCACTGCCTCCGTCCTCAGAAGCGCTCACCGCAGGAAGGCCGACTTAGAGGGACATGCATGAGGCTGCAGGCAGAGCGAGAGACTTTCAGGGGGAAGTTCCAAATGAAAATGTATCTTTTTGCAGCACTGCTACACACCTGGAACCTGGCACTAGGAGTAATTTCAGAACTTAAAGATCTGAAAATTTAAACTTAAAGAAACTTTAGATCTGGTTCATGTTCTTTGGGTCCCAGCACCAGCAATCGAAAAGTGCTATTGTTCCTCCTTTATGTTTTACAGTATGAAAAACATTGAAAAAGCAGTGGGAAAGCACGGAAGAGTTCCAATCTCATCTGTTCCAACCCTCCATGGCTGAGACAGGGCCCTTCACCAGGAGAATCTGGCCTGTTCAGCCTGGTGCAAGGCTCCTGGGAATGCCCGTCGGAAGCGGTTGCACTTACCAGAAAGGACCGCTCAAAATACATATGAAGCACCTGGTGCTAAAGGACACGATGTTCAAAAGCTGCCATGCATAGGATTGCAATCCTCTTGACAAAATATCAGAAAGGGACTTGATTCCTCCTTTCTTGACTCACACCAAATAAAGCTGTACATTGTGTACTTTTACCTGAAAAAGGACCTTCTGCACAACCTCCTCCTGAGCCGGAAAGTAAACAGAGAAGAAATTTAGACACCTGCAGTATCTAACAGGTCCTGCTGGTGCATGAATTTCTTCTCCATTCACTGTCCTCCCACCCTTAAATTGATATGAGATTTTTCTGTTTACTTCCCAGCTCACAAATGTGCATGTTTTCCTGAATCCAAAAAATCTACAAATCAGTTTAAAAACTACAGTGGAAAGAAACTCTTACAGGGGATAGAAGAGGCCCAGCAAAGGGGGAATCAGCAGTACCTACGTGCACACCTGAATGGGACACCGTTCATTCAGTCCCATTCAGCTGGTTTGGTTTTGGAGGAACTCCTGCTACAGGCCAAACCAGGGACCTAAAGGTAACCAGAGCATTAAAGAGGGTAGGGAGCAAGGAGTTAAAATGTCCCTCTCACTGTCCTCTGCCATTTCAGCACTATCCTGAATTTCCAGCTCCTGCAGAAGTGTCGAAATGGCAGAGGACAGCGAGAGCAGTCGGTTCAACATTTAAAAGCCAAAGAATTACCTTGCCGAGAGGCTGATATTGTTGCCACCTCATTTTAGTGCACCTGCTTTCACTGCTTTCCCCCCATCACTTTTCGGTCGACGATCAGACAGCTGCGTCCAGCACCTGTGCCCAAATCAGCCTCTGTGCATACAGGCTGGACCCCTGGGTCGGTGGCCTACTCCACTTTCCTTTCAAGGCTGCAATTTGCAAAGTCTTGACAACGAAGGACTCTGCATATTCCACAGGTCTGCAAATGACAGCAGCAAGGGTGAGACGGAAGAGCAGCAGTCGCCACACCTACCAAACAGCAAGGGGAGAGCTGGCACGCCTACCGAGGCTGTCCCTGCGACCCATGATTGAATGGATCCTCAAGGTTCAGACAACATGCCAGCCCATCATGGACTGAACAACCCCTAGAACAAACCATGGGCTGTCAGGTGGCTGGTTGCAAAAAAACAGGCCACTGTGTGGGAATGGGATTTGGACAACAGGACAACCAACCACATCTAGTTACACATGTCACAGAGAGCCAGTGTAGTGGGCAGAGTGCTGGACTGGAATTTGGGAGAACTGGGTTCTAGTCCCCACTCAGCCACTCCCCACTCCTGAGCCAGTCACTGTCTCTTGGCCTAACCTACTTCGCAGGGCTTTTCTGAGGATCAGATTGAAAGGATTATGGAAGCCACCTTGAATTTCTTAAAGGAAGAATAAATAAAACACAATAAAAATAAATGCTGTGCAAACCAGGTTATTATTTATTTAAAGCTTCAAGAAAAAAATCCCATGAAATATCAGATGATGTTCTTATGGTGGTGGTCCATTGACCAAAATATCAGAATGGGCAGGGTTGTAGATGAGTTTATAGCTCATTGCTGTCGATGAGCATTTTCCCTTTCCCCGCTGATGGGGCTGCATCTCCTTCTCGACAGCTGGGGAGGAAGCTGCTTGCATACACGCAACGCTAAAGGGAACAAGCAGAGCACTAATGAATCCCACTTTGGGGGTGAAGGTACACAGCTCATCTCTCCAGCAGAGCCCCAGTCATGGAAAACCTATATAGCAATCACTGAGTAAAAGAAGTGAAGCTTGCTACACAATGTAAAGCCATTCCCGCTTTCTAATTCTTATTGGGTGACTTCACAACTGTGGGTATTTTTTTACTGGACAGGGATCTATCAAAGCGAGTAAGATGAATAAGACTATAGGAACATATGTCTTGCCTCTGGAACATTTTCTTCTCTGAACGCACAGCTGTTGCCAGTGCGCCTGAATCATGGCAAGCAGTAAGTATGTTGCCTAAGAATCACCATTCATCTTGATTTAGTTTCATAAACATACTGATCTTCAATACATATTCCCAAGGCAGTTCACTAAAAAGGCAATAAAATGCACAATAACTCATCAACAGTCAAGAAAAATAGTAGAAAAATAACGTCACAATTGACTATTCAGATCAGATCCTAGAATCTCAGTGGAAGTTTTATAAGGCTCAGTTTCCCCAATGGTCTTTTTGGAGGAAGTGTACGTTGGCACTATTTGGGTTGTGTGTGTGGTCTTTGCAGGTGCTGTCAATATTATTTTTAAATGTTCTTTAACTGTATACGTTTTGTATGGTTTAACATAATAAATGTAAGTTGGAATTGTTTTGAAAATTTTGGACTGAAATATTAAGGCTGCACAGGTCTTTTTTGTCAGACGGCCAAGAATGGCATTTGAGGTGTAGCAAGCAACAACTGGATTCGCACAGCTTGACCCGGGGACCCAGACCACGTTTGTTTTCATGGGCGACAAGCCACACCAAGAATCAATGAGTTCTCACAGGAGTTGTATCCACTTAGCAACTCATTAATCTTGGTTGCAGCTTCCACACTTCACCTACTGGGCCCAGAAATTAGGTGTGTCTCTTTAGAAATGCAGGTAGGGTGCAGCCTTTTATTTGCTCTGCTTGTCAATGAAAGATTCTATTTTTCTACCTCCTTCTCATTATGGAATCATGAATAAGAGTCAATTCTAATTAGACTGGCTCAGTCAGGCCTGTGCGGATAAATTGGGAAGCCAAAGAGCAAAGCCAATTTTGCCTGAGTCACTTCATAGTCTTTGGTTTAATAGCCGTGTCCCATCAGAACTTGGAGGACTGGGATCAGCAGGATGTTCTACAGTAGCACAAGCACATGGTGTTCTGCAGTATTTGGCAACCACAGATTGCCAGGTAAGCCCTGCCGGCGTGAAGCAAGGCAAAGGCGGGAGAGCAGAATGCATGAAGCAGCCTGCCTGAGAGGACTGCTGGTCATGGTCTGAAGGCTGATCTCTAATAAAACATCACCTATTCCGAAGCCTGAATTCTGGGGAACACGAATTTAATCACACAGGCATATGCCGGGGTAGAGTGAGCCCCGTTCAAACAGGGTGGCCTAGCAGGGGACCCAAATGCACTTGGGACGGCAGAACTTACACCCCAGCCTGACTATCCACAGAGTAGCTCAGAGCACATCCTGGTACGGAATGCAATGCTTGGAAACGGTGCCAGAACAACTCCAACAAAACACCAAGATAGCTGAACCACTCCCACAGTGCCAGTTCCATCTACAATGCTCCTTCTGTGCATCTCTGGATCCCATAAGCCTTTTTGAAAGATGACTTCTCCCTCCAGTTCACCGCCAGCCCCAGAAGTCACAGCACTGCTGCCGACATCCCTCGGGCAAAGAATGCGACATTCTTGTCCTGGATCTTATACTGGAAAATGCGGAGAAGGTCCCTCTCGGCTTTTGTCTCCCAGGAGCTCCGTTGGACAATCGTTAACTGTAGCAGAGGGGGAGGAGGCGAAAAGACACTCAGTTTAGTTCTTCTGTAGGTCCTTTCTTGCGGGAGGGAGGATAGGGAAAAATAAATTCAGCCAGGTCTACCCAAGCTACCCACAGCACAGGCTCAGGGCTGGTTTCTCTGTTCGTACAAGGGTTAAGAACAGAGCCAAATCATTCCAGCTATAGGAAAGTCATAGCATTTATGCTCTTCTATCTCATTTACCAGGTGAAAGACAGGTGGGCCGATTGTGGACCTCCAGGTGTTCTGGCCCACAGATTTCCTCAACCCCAGCCAACTAGAGATGATGGGAGTTGTAGGCTAAAACATCTGGAGAGTCAAAGACAGGTGACAAACTTTCCTCAGGCCATTAACTATCCATATTAAGTACCCTACAGAATTTTTTTATTTGTATTCTGTCTTTTAAGCTAAACTGATTGTATTACCACAATAATACTTTAATAGTAATGATAATGTAAGCTGAATGAGCCTTACTGCTGGGCCAAAGCCTGCAAGAGTGCAAACTTATGCATGTCTGGACAGAAAAAGTCCTGACTGGAGAATGTTGGGAGTTTTTTCTGACTAAATTTCCATAAGATTTCCCCCAAATATCAGATACAGCTAGGGATATATGAGGGATCCTTCATGGGACCTTCCCCACAGATTCTGGTTGCCAACCCTGTGATCCAGTGGATCTAAACCAGCTCGCAGACTTCTCTCCCTACGCTGGGCGACAACGTGTGCATTTAAATAATTGCGAAGTTCATTTGGGTGTAACCAGCCATTTTGTGTAAACTGGCACCAAAAACTGCATGAGGACCATGTGCTTTGGGAGCACCCATTTGCGTCAACCATGCAAGATGCCACAATTCATGCAAATTGCACCATTTCAGCAACTTTCCGTGACCATTTTTTAAAATCCGCCAGCCATGGGCCACTTTAGGGACAGAAGGGCATGGGAAAAGTCTGATCCGTTCCACTCCTCAGATTGGACGTGGGCAAGAAGACTGCCAGGCGCAAGCAAGCCGGGCTCGCCAGCAGCGGCACAATGCCACACAGTCATCAAAAAGAAAAGGAGGGCTGTAGGGCTTGTCCGTAACGCTGGCTGGGAATGACGGAACTGCAGTCCGATGCACCTGAAGGGCCCCACATGGGGGAGTTCTGAGCTAGCTCAACCCCTTGCACAATGCAGGGAAAGCCCTGAGAAACCCAGGAAACATGGCTGCTCAGCCTCACCTGCATCACTTACCTGCCCGTGAACATCCTTGCAGAAGCCACTGGCCAGCCCTTCCGCTCTCAGCACCCAGCTGCTCTGGTGATGGAGCGACTTCGCCAGCAGGTCGTTCTGCTCATCCTCCGAGCTGTCGTCACTTTGCACCATCACCACCAAGTTCCCCTGCGCCAGAGAGCAATGGGGGGAGGGGGGTCAACTGGGGACACGCCGGTCCAGTTCTCAGCACAGATCAGGAAATGCCAGCAAAATGCTCGGTTTGAACTACATGGTATGTGCACCCACCTGGGACTGAAACGTTTGAAAATAATCAACCTATCCCCATGAAACCCAAGAGTTTCACTTACTTGGACGCTTATTCTGGTCTCCCTTCTAATTGGTGGCGTAATAGTCTGGTAGACCAAAAGCCCCTCAGGATTATTGTGCATTTCAAGCAAAACCTCGGGCTTTACCTCTTGCCCTTCTCTCTCCCCATCATCCCAAATCAGACCAGAAATGGCCAGAAACAGGGCTTTCTCTGTTGTGACCCCCATCCTGTTGAACTCAGCCACCTGTAAGAACAGATGCCACCGGTCCTCACTCTACTGTTATGAAAGCTGGAGCAGACTGGGAATGACAGCGCAAGACGCTGACTCCAGGAGCGACGGAGGGTCCTTGGGAGCAAAGGGTGCTCCTGGAAGAGGAAGGTACCCCCCACACACACACCGGCTCTGCCGCAGCCTGATCGCTCGCTAGAGCAGTTGTGCCAGAAACGTGTCGTTCAATCCTCATGGAAGGGTAAGATTTATCGGTACATCTGGGAAGGCTACGAAGGCGGCTGCGGGGGCTGCTCTGAGGGGCCAGTGAAGACTGACCCACAGGCCAAGACCATGCTGGGAAGGGAGAGAAAAGGCTCTGGCAGGAGTCAAAGGGGTCGAGCCCTGGGGTTATCGTCCGAGGAGGAGGCAAAACGGAAGGCTGTGGGATCGTGTGTTCCTGTGTCTGCATGCATGCTTCCAGCTGGCTCTGTGCTGAGCGGGATCAAGCTGCAACCTTTCAGGAACCAGCAGACTCACAGGGAGAGCTGCCTGTCTGCACTGATACCAGGAAAGAGCCCCCGACCATTCAGTCATTCATTCATTCATTCATTCATTCATTTATATGCCGTCCTGTCGCGAAAGCCTCAGTACAGCTTACATAAATGAAATAACATAAAATATAACATAAATAAATTCCTGATCCACACTGGCTGCAGTTAAAAACATAGAAAAGACAATATTAAAATTATTAAAATATTGCTGAAATAAAAAGGTCTTCGCCTGGCGCTGAAAAACAAATAACGACGGCGCCAGGCAGACCTCTCTGGGGAGCGCATTCCATAGATTGGGTGCCACCGCAGAGAAGGCCCTCCTCCGGGTGCTCGCCCTCCTAATGTCCTTCACGGAGGGCTCCCGGAGGAGGGCCTCTGCCGCTGATCTCAAGGGGCAGGAGGGCAAATAGGGAAGAAGGCGTTCCTTTAGGAATGGCCATGTACCATTAGCCGTAGGTGGGCAGAAAGCAGAGGCAGGATCATTCGGATTTTCTGATCGGGAAAGAGCTTGGCGCTCTGGGCGCAGATGCCCCTCCCTCCTTGCAGAAAGAGCTTGGCCAGCTGCTTCTCCAGGGTCGGAAGATGCACCGCAGGGGGGTAAAGAGGGCAGGGAGGTGCCTGAGCCTATTAGAACGGCACTCCAGCCTGCTTCCCCCCCAGTCCAAAGCACCGCAGCTTCACAACTTGCCTGGTCAAGAAGCACGGGGGCGAGGACAGCCGCCCGAATCCTGCGAGTTGAGAGGCACGCAGGCCTCCTCGTTGGATTGACGCTTATGGGTGCTTTAATGTTTTCCTCAAGCATTTCAGATTAAATACTAGCTGTGCTTTGGGACAAAAGATTCGCTTTGCTGTTCACTAAACAATACAGGTAAAATAAACATCACTCCCCAGAGCATCAACAATTTTGCAATGCAAACTGAATTCTTCCCTTTGCAATTTCCCTGTGCAAATTAAACAAATTGGATTAATCTACTTATTAGATTAATTAGATGTAATTGGATGTTTTCCCTGGAAAATCCGCATCAATCATACCCAAGAGAAAATCTCCACAGAAAGCAGGCTTTCCTCCAAGCCACGACTAAGTCGGCCTGCCAAACGCCACCCGCTTCGTACCAAGAAGACCTGCGGCGACTCGGAAGTGTGTCCCCTGATACCTTAAGCTGAGCGCTCACGGTGGCTCGGCAATACTGGATGAAATCGAGAATGTCCCTCGGCCTGACGCCCAGACTCAGCATGACGCTGAGGTTGTCCACCATCAGCACAGGGAACTTCCACAGGTCGCCATCCGTGGCTGGGCTGAGGGCCTTCCGAATAAACTCATAAAGGGCTTTCAGATCGGACCCATCTCCACTGCAAAGGATGGAGAAACGAGAGACTCGTCAGCAGGGCAAGGACCGGCCCTTTGGGAAAGAGGCAACGGCCGCCATTTCTTCTGCTTTTGGTCCCAACCTTGCCAGCTGATGGGCCACTCAGTGGTCACTGGACGGCTACTTCCGCCACAGCGCTTGAGCTGCGCTTTCCCACCCAGCGTTATTAATGCCGTTACAATGTCACTTTCGGCTCAGGGCCAAGACGTTTCGAGAACATGTTGAATGAGCTGTACAGGATACCTGGCTGTGTAACCGGCACATACAGGAGATCAAACCCACCGGCCTCCAGGTCTGTAGAAATCATCACTCTCTTCCCTCCATGCTTCCAGTCTCCACCCCAAAAGAGAATAACTTTTCTGTGGAAAGGTGGCCCATGAAGAATGAAAAGGCAGCGACTGAACAGGGAAACCTGGCCCGCTGTGGCCCGTCCTCAGGGTCACTAAGAGCAACCAAGAATGACTGAAGGGACTTCAGGAGTGAATAATCAGATTTCAGGCTACCAGACATTTGGGATTAAACCTACCATTAGTCCAGGTTATACTGGCTGGGAATGATGGGAGTCGTAGTCTCAAGCATCTGGAGGTCACCTGAGGGCCTGGCTGTGAGTCTGTCTTGGCTACTCAGCCCAGGCTCAGCCGAGATACAACTGCTGGTTAAGAGCCTCCGTGCAGAAGTTCCCCACATCCCACACGCAAGCTCATAAGAGCACCCGGAGGCTGGCTCAGTCGATGGGACTACCCAGCCCAGAATTCTGTTCCCACCCACAGGAAGCCCACAAGCCAGAACGGCGTGCCACAGCCCCTCCCACCCGTGCCAGCCACCCTGCTGTTTCTCCAAGGACTGTTTCTTTGCTGTTTCTGCAAAGCGTGTTTCATCTGCTCCCCTTTTAATTATTTACTCCTTATTTAACAGAATGATACTCTGCTTCAGCATCTCTAAAAGAAGATGCCTCCGCTCCTTACACAGAAAGACTGAAATGCAACATAATCCTTTCAGAAACCCCTCTAAAAACACAAGAACCAGATCATCGAAACATCATCATTACAAAAATTTCACAATGACCCTGCCAGACGGGCCAGATCAAGAGACTCTCCGTGTGGTCTAAGCTCCAGTTTTTAGGTCCTTTGGGGAAAGCCCCCTCCACAGGCCCCTCTCCCCAGTGAACTGTCCTTCACCCTGGGGGCGCTCGCCCCTCGTCCTCCTCAGCATCACGGCTCCTCCTCACGAGCCTGACAGACACGGGGCGGGCAGGCAGCGTCAGCGAGGCCGCAGTGCCTCTGGCCGCTCCTCCGCCACCGCCACGTTGTCTAAGCCAGCGCAAGATGCCCCGAGCAGCGGACTGCCACGAGAGCGAGCAGGACGCACAGGTGAAGCGGAGCGGGGTCCAGGAGGCCCCTGTTAGAGAGCCCCTGCTGGTGCGTGGGCCGCCGGGAGATGCCGGTCACGCACACCCTGGCCCCAGCCTCGCCAACGCTTCCCAGCCCTCCCACGCCGCCAGTTTACCTGATGAACTGGAAGGGATGGGCTTCGCCCGACTGCGACTGCTGGCCAAACAAGAAGTCATTCGCGGATTTCAGCCCCTCCAAGAGCACAAGCTGGCCTCGTTCCTTGGCTGCCGTCAGGCTGCTTCCCTGGGAAAAGAGCGGAGACAAGATCCAGCCAGGGTTGTGCCAGGGACATCGAGAGCGGCTCTTCCAGGAGCTGGGCGTCCCAGAACAATCTTGTTGGAGGCGTGTTTCCATAAAACATTTTTAATAAGCTGAAGTTTCAAGATTAGGAATGGTTCCCAGCAAAAAGCATCGGGTTTTAGGAGCGCCTAAGGCAAGGAACATGGTGACCAGCGGTGGAAAAACTTGCTGAAGTTCGTCCGATGAGTACCTGAAAAAAGGAGGACGTGACCCTGTCTGTCCTTTGGCCCTGCGAGTACCTGAAGGCAGGCACACATCCTGCAGGGGCATCTTGTTTCTGACATGCACTTAGGAGTTTTAATTAATTTGAAGGTAAGTATGTGGCTGATGTCTGCGGTAGCATCTTCAGTCACCGGGGAAAGAGTCGCCCGCGCAGTGCGTGGCTCCTTGAATTTGAAGCCATGCGAGAAGTGACACAGCTACGCACTCCCCACCCCCGGGGTGGGCAGGCCCCTCCCTCAAGGGTCTGCAGGGGTGCGCCATGACCACACGTAGAGGTGCCCGAGCCTCGATGGCTGCAGCACAGCTTTGCGCAGGGCCTTTGCTCCGCCACAAAGGACTGGCAATCCGTGCGAGGCCAGGCCTGTGGGCCGGCTCAGAAATAACATGCAGGTGACTTACCAGCTTCTGGGCCACAATGTTGTAGTGACTGAAGGACTGGACAAGAGCCACGAAACAGACCTTGCAGCCAGCTGGAAAGCACAACAAGGAGAGGTTTTGCCTTGTTCTTAAGCACAGTTGCCAGACAGAATCAGCAGAAACAAATATTGCTTCTGGAAGGCTTTCTAGAAACCGACAGGCACGGTCCCGTCATCACCACCCGCTGCCTTCAAGGCTTTCCCACATTTACGGGGTTGGACTGAGATTTATGCTAGGCTGACTGAGCTGGTGGGAACGGACTTCTCGCCCCTCCAGCCCTCTGAGAATTCCACACAGAGGCCCTGCTGGCTGGAGGGAGCTGTGGTGAGAGGGGGAGCACAGGGTCTCCCGAAACGGAGGGGAGAGAACCCTTGCCGTCGCAGGAGGCCTTTCCTCCCACGGGAGGCAGATCTTGGCTCCAAGCCCCTTGTAAGGGCTCAGATCCTGCACTGAACAACGATACGACTGGACATTTGTGCTTGTTCCTTATTGCTTGACATTTTGGAATGCAGCTCAGTCATTGTGGCTTGTGGTATTTTTGTGGTAAATTCTTGATGCGGCCAGCCTGCTTTCTGTGTTTTAATGCCAGTTTTATATCGATAGTTTTACTGTTGCACTGTAGATCACCTGATCCTTTTATTGAAGCCCAGCCCAAAAGCTCCACAAACCCTTTTCATAAATATGTAAGTACACACACCTTCCAGACTTCTGTCCCAGACACAGGTAGAGACACACGGACCCAAATCCACGCACAGCAAGCAGACAGCCCAAGCAAGAAGGCAAGCGCAGACTCAAAACTATTGTTCCTTTTATAGCAATCGCATCAAATTTGTCCTAGCCCCATTACAGATGTTTTTGGAAAAAAGCTTCCTTGAGTACCTTTCAAGTAAAAGGAGAGGAAATGGTGAACCAGGAAACTGGCGTCTGTCTTGTCAGCACAGAGCAGGGTCAGTGTGCCCTGGAAAACAGAGTGGGCAAAGATAGGATATTAAGATCCAAACCATGAGCAAAGGTAGTCCCACAATGCTTGGCATGCATGGAAAACGGGAGCACATGTGCCAGGGTAACTGGAGAGAACATGGAGGCCTGTGGGGCACAGTCCATTCATCCCAGTGGCGAGCAGAAGCCAAAGGGGCAAGTTGCAGAGCTGTGGGGGAGAGACAGAGTGGGCGAAGTGGCTGGTTTTTTCTCTGTGTGCCAGGATAGAAACGCTGTGAAACGGAGTTCCCAACCTGGCCCCCTCCAGATGCAATGGGCTCTCGTCCTAGTCACCTGCGGGCAGCATGGTCATCCTTGCATCTACAGGAAATGGCCAGAGCAAATTGTGGAGAGTCTGGGCTGACGCATCATCAGCAAGTGAATGAAGCCCAGTTCCCCCGCTTGTTTCCATCTACGCATCCCAGGGAGGCCATGGGACCCCTGAACTAGCACCTGGAGGTTGTTCTGGGCTGGGTCAAAGTGCAGAAACATAGAAACATGGAATCGGAGCGAGTCAGCAGGGGCCTCCCGGGCCATCTAGTCTGGCCTCCGGCACCAGCCGGCTCCGCTCACGACATGCCCACCATGTGGACGTCCAGCCTATCCTTGAACACCCCACCGATGGGGCCTCCACGACCTCCCGGGGAAGCCCGTTCCTCTCGTGGGAGCCCATCCCTCCCCTTGCACGCTGCTGGACCAGGGAGAGGCGCCGACGGTGCTGCTGAGGAGCCCTCCCCCCCCCCACCTTGGTTCTGCCTCTTTGAGGGCCTCCCAGGAGCGCCAAAGGGGTGGGGGGGCCAGCTTGGAAAGAATTGGCCCAGCACCTCGGAAAGCAGCGCGGAGCAGCAGGCCCAGGAAGGGGAGCGACAGCTGCCTTCTCCGCGGGGGTTTGTGCACGGCGAGAGAAATGCAGCTCGCTTCCTTCCTACGGAAGTGGTGCCTGAGGCGGCCGCCCTGGTGACCGAGGTCTCCAGATGAGCTCTTTGCTCTTGTCGCAGCAGCCAACCTGGCCATTTCATAGAAACACAGAAACAGAGCGAGTCAGAAGGGGCCTCCTGGGCCATCTAGTCTGACCCCCGGCTCCAGCCGGCTCCGCTCACAACATGCCCACCATGTGCACGTCCAGCCTATCTTTGAACACCCTCATGATGGGGCCCCAACCACCTCCCGTGGAAGCCCATTCCATGCTCTCAGGGTCCTAACTGTCAGGAAGTGCTTCCTGGCATCCAAACTGAACCTTGGCTCCCTGAGCTTGGCTCCGTTGGAGCGCATCCTGCGACTTCCTCCAGGCAAGATGGGCTAAGATGGAGGACCACCTCCAAGCCCCGTCAGCCTGCTTGCAGCACAGATCCTTCTCGCCCACTTGGCTTTGAGGGCAGGAAAGTGGGCAAGTACATAAAAGAGGGTCTTTTCTGCACTGCCCCACCTCCTTAGGATGGGTTGCTACCTGGGGTGCCAGCAGGGAGTCAGCCTGGGATTTAGGAGAACCCGGTTCTGGTCCCCTCTCTTCTATGCAGCTTCCTGAGTGAGCCTGGGCTAGTCACCGGCCCTCAGCTTGTTGCGAGGATAAAGTCGAGAGGAGGGCCACATGAGCCCCTTGGGGTCTTTGCAAGTGCAAAGAAGACTGGGACAGAAACAGAGAAACAGAGCGAGTCAGGAGGGGCCTCCCGGGCCATCTAGTCTGACCCCCGGCTCCAGCCGGCTCCGCTCACGACATGCCCACCATGTGGACGTCCAGCCTGTCCTTGGACACCCGCACCGGTGGGGAAGCCCATTCCACGCCCTCGGGGTCCTAACTGCCAGGAAGTGCTTTCTGGATATAAACATAATAGTAAATAAACCAGTCTGCAGCACTGCAACCTTTTAGGTAAACTCTAAATGGATTTACCCCTCTGTTTTATCACAGAGTGATTTATTGAGCGATTCTTGGATTTTAGCTGCAACTGAGTTTTCGACTTTAAAACTGCACTGGCCATTTTGATGGTTGGTGCACATTAGTTTTATTAATGGTTGCTGTTTTAACATCACACGGGATTTTATTGTGCATAAATGGCCATGCTGGTTGGAGATGATGGCAGCTGCAGTCCAGCCCATCCTTAGGGCTGTCTTAAACCACTAGGCTCACGAACGTTTCCAGCTAAAGAAATGCTACAAGGCAACCGGTTCCACGCTACAGGTTTCTGGCAGCAAAGGAGAACCATCCATCGGCCAGAGAACGGAGGCTGCGCCCCGCTGCCTCCCAGGAAGGACATCATGGCAAGGGGGAGCCAGGGGAGCCCCATATAGCTGCCAAAGAGGGAGCAGCCGCAAGGAATGCATTCGCTTTTCCCTGTCAAAAAAGACCTATTAAAACTGTCAAACCAAGACTCGGTGCCTGCGTTTTGGCTTTTTCCTCCTCCTTCCCAGCCCCCTTTCCTTGCGTGTCGTGCCTTTGAGATGTTACCCAGAGGACGGCCACAATCTCATCATTAATCTTTGGAAGCCGCTCTGGGAACCTTTTCGGTCGAGCGGGGCGCTAATAAGAACGCAATTAATGCCCGCGCAAAGAGCAGCTCCATCCCCATCCCCCCCGCATGGCGCAGGGACTACAACTCCCGGCGTACCCCGTTCCCGAGCAAGGCCCGCGGGGGCCCCTGGGAGCGTCCCCTCCCGCGCGCAACGGGAAGCGAGAGCGGCCAGGCCAGGCCGCCCAGAACGCGCTCCTGACCTGCTCCGGCCTTTCGACGGAGGCCCCGAGCAGTTCGTTGAGCTCTGCGAACATCTTCTTGCGAGGCTCCGGCGTCCGCCGAGGGCGAAAGGCCCCGCGCGGGAGGCTGCGAGCGCGAGAGCGGAGCCGAGGCGGCGTGTCACTTAGTGCGCATGCGCCCCTGCATCTGCCTCCGCGCAACCCCTTCTGCGCCGGTGCTTGGATCACTCGCCCCCTGTCGGCGACTTGTTCCCGGTGCGGGCGGGCGCCTAGGCGAGAAGGTCGAGTGGGCGGGCGGGAGAGTTGACCGGGAAATATTCCGAGGATGCCAGTAAGGCTTTACTCCCAATTACATGTACATTCTTATTTCGGAGTAAGAGCAGCTGAGCGCATTAGACTTGCTTCTGAGCAAGCATGGCAGAATAAGAGCAGGGTGTTCAGCTTGCAAACTGTCCTCGGCCTGCTGCCCTCCAGATGTTTTGGACCCCAACTCCCATCATCCCCAACTAGAATGCCCAGAACCTTCCCTAGAAGCAAAAATGATAAAACGGAAGCTGCCCCGCTCCGGACACATCAGGAGAAGGCAATGTGCCCTGGAGAAGACGTCCGTGCTGGGGACAGTCAAAGACCGAAGACAAAAAGGAGGACCGCACTTGCAATGGACGGACTCCATCAAGGAAGCCACGGCCTGGAGCTTGGAAGAGCTGAATGGAGCTGTCAAGGACAGGACATTTGGGGGGCTCACCAAAGGTGGGAGACGACTTGCCAGTGCGTAAGAGCAACACCACACGGGGAGGGCTGCTTGACCATAAGCCCCTGGCAAGCGAAAGCGTTTACTTTCAAGTCGGCGAGGCTGAGGCTGGCACCGGTGTCTCCCTGATGCCAGGCTGCGATGGCACAGCCGGATCGCCGCTGGAGATCCAGCAGCCCCTCGGAAAGACTCATCCCTGCCACGCACCCTGGTCTGGCTGCTCCCCGCTTGCTGCCTCCAGCGCTGTAGGACTACAACTCCCAGCATTCCAGCCAGTCCGGCCAATTCAAGTCCGTTCGTTTGTCCTGCTTCTCATGGGCATCTGTTGAGGAAAAGCAGTTCCTTGGCCGATGGCCACAGCTCAGACCACACGGTTTGTCTCCAGGCAGCAGCCAGCTCAGATTCCAGCTTCCCCAGGGAAAAATAGGCTTGGGCAGCAGGGATGTGCCGTCTCCTGCCTGAACTCCCGGGTCCTATTGCCGACTTGACAGGCAAATTGACTGGGTTCGGACAGCTTCATAACCCTCGACTGAAAAGCGCACCGTGCAGGGACAACCTGCATTCAAGCCATACCGGACCCTGGAACATGGGTTGTCTGAACCCTGTCCTAGCCTGAGTACGGGAAGAGTGGCTTCCTCTTGTTTTGGGCTCTGCTCCAACAAGGACATGCCGTTGGTGTTCCACCAGGGGTCAGCCTCGCAAAGCAGATCATTCGGGGATGGGAGAAAACCTTTGAATGCGCAGGGTTTTGATAAAACCACCAAAACGGCTATCCAAAGCTCCTCCTCTGATGTAGAAATTTGTGAGTGTGTGTGTAGAGAGAGGGAGGGAGGGAGAGAACGAGAGTTGAAGGGCTGGGTGACCTCTTCTAGCCCTGGGGTTAGTTTCCTGCTTTTCTGGGGTGGCCAAAGGCAAATGGGGTGAGACGGACTCCACACACACGTCCAGAAAAGAGGCCTAAAGCTCTTAGGCTAACGAAGCATTAGAGGAATTCAGACCTTCCGGCGCAGGACGTGTCTGGGGTTAGGAAATCGCCCTGTGCTGCTTGGGGTATGTTGAAGTTGAGGACTGCCTAAAAACCAGTAGGAATACACCTTCTGAATAGCAAATATGCTTTACAGCTGGGAAGCCAGCAAAGGGGTTGCTGATGGGACGACCCCCAACAGGCCAGGCTGGGAGCTCTGGCGGGCTGGAGCAGCCCCCAGGTCGAGATTCCCCACCCTGCTCCATGGTCTGCAATGGCCTTTCCCACCAGTGCCTCCTGTATGCACTGAACTGCAACTCCCATGCTGGTTGGGAAGGATGGGCATTGTAGTCCAACAGGGCACCAGTCTGAGGACAGAGAGCTGATCTGCAGGGCTCGGACAGCTGCAGGAATAGCTCTTCTCCTGTGCTCCGGCCGGCTTCTGCCCTCAAGGAGCACACTCGGCGGTCCCTGGGGCCACGTCCGCGGAGGGAGGCGAGCCGGCAGTCCCAGAACAGCCCCCACGTCTCGAGTCAAGTCTCAAGAGCCAACCCCCTCCTCCCTATCCTGTCCCTCCCATGGCCTCTGCGGCATCCATGCCCACCTTCCAGGGCTTCCTGCCACACGAGAAGCCCTGGAGCAACTCGGTCGTAAAGAGTGCAGAAAGTTGGCATCATTTGCTCCTTGCTCCCGAGCTGAGCCCCAGCCGAGTCGCTGAGGGGACCCGAGTCAGGCTTGGGGGAGAGTCACTCTGGAGCAAAAGAAAGCCCAGATCCCTCTGGATTCGCCCCCTCCGGATGGGCTAGACTCTCTTAGACGTTGTGCACCAGCCAGCGTGGCACAGGGCATGTGAGATGCAGTCCCACTCGGCTGGGGGGCAGCCAGTTCCAGCGGGCTGTGCCAATTTGGGACGCCCCCAGACAATTACCCAAATCCCAAAGCGTCCCTCCATTCACCCCCTGGCTGAGGGGGCGGCCCTGGCAGCACGGGCACACTGCCCTGCTCTGAACAAACAGCTCGTAATGCGCACGGACAGATTCCAAAAGGCGACACCGAATTCACAACGGCGGCCCTTGTGACGAGGCCGGGCTTTTGTGGGCTATTCTTCCATGCCCCCGCATGCCTGCTCAGCCAGTTTCCCAGGCCTCTGGAATTCCACGGAGTTCAATTCCATTCGGGCCCCAACAGGGACAGCCCCCCCGTTCCCTGGCCGCCTGCCTTGTGGTCTGTAGGTTGGAATCCTTCCACTCTGCTCACCTGAAGCCCCGGAAGGGCAGGGACCAGACCCTGCCACCCTGCCCCATTTCTCCCTGCCCCGTCTGGGGGACCCACTCGGCGGCCAGAGCGCCGGAGGGAGAAAAGAGGCCCTTTGCCCTGCAGTCCGTGGCTCTGATCCTGCGACGAGTGTGTCAGGGAGAGAAGGGCACTGCAGACGGGCTGTCCTGCCTTGCACGCCAGCTCTTTCCTTCCCACATTTTCCCATCCTTCGTTGCTCTGCCAGCCATTAAGCTTCTCACAAAAACGGGCAGCCCGCCCTCCCTTTCCTTGGCTAACTATCCAAGCATCGGAATTTAATAGCCTCGCCATCTCCAAGTGATTAAACCGTCGGGTGACCATGTGCGGCTCGCGGTGGGTGCCGAGTGGCTTGGTCAGGCATACGTTTATCCGGATAAACGGGCGCTAGGCCGTGCGTGCTAACTGCGGATCCGTGCTTGGTGGTGGCCACTCGCACCCGCCGTGTGTTCCCTTGGTCTCGCTTCCAGGGGATGGTCTGCGGCGGCGTACTGGTACCAGGGCTGGCAGGAACGCTGCTCTCAGAATGATCCGTTCAAGTTGCGAGAACCCAGGTTCAGGCTGGACATCAGGAAAAGCTTCCTCACTGTCAGAGCAAGACGGCAATGCGACCGGCTGCCCGGAGAGGCGGTGGCTTTCCCACACCGGGGACTTTCAAAGAGAAACTGGGCAGCCGTGTGAGTGGGGTGGGGTGCCTTGGTGTCCTGCAGCAGCTGGGGGGTGGACTCGGTGGCCTTCATGGCCCCTTCCAACCCTACTCTTCTATGAGTCTAATGAACATTTCCTCTTCTCTCTGAGCTGAGCTGCAGTCCTCAGAGTAGCTGTGGGCCAGGAAGAATGTTCCAGCCACATCATTTGCTGTGGCCCCGCAGCATGGATGGGACCAGTGCAGTGCAGGGCCACTAGGAGGGTGGCTGATTTGCAGGGAAGCCATGTGCGGAGAGACCGGGGGAGCCGGGTCTCTTCAGCCCGGAGGGGGGCCTGTTAGCAACATACAGGTACATGAGGGGGTGCCACACAGAGGTGGGTCAGGACCCTTTTCCCCCTGCGTGGAGGGCAGGACATGTTCCCATGGAGCAAAGCTCAGGGAACCAAGATTTAGGGTGGCTGCCCGGAAGTTCTTCCTGATGGTTGGGAGCCCGAGGGCATGGAATGGGCTTCCCCGGGAGGTGGTTGAGGCCCCAACGGCGAGGGTGTTTAAGGACAGGCTGCACATTTATTTATTTATAACATTTTTATGCCGCCCCCATCGCAACAAAGCCTCGGGGCGGCTCACAAAATAGGCATGTCATGAGCAGAACTGGCCGGAGCTGGGGGTCAGACTAGATGGCCCGGGAGCCACTTCTGACTTGCTCAGTTTCTATGTTTGGGGGTGCTTTGGGGAGGTGCAGCCCCACAGATGTGCCGAGTGCCAGGTTGGGGAAGGCTGAATTCACCTATGCCGCTGTCAAGGTGAATGTACAAGGACGTGCCCCTTCTTTGTGGTTTAGTGAGGCGTGGCCTCCTTTGGGGGCAAGGTCTAAGCCGCTGCCTTTGCCCCAGTCACCTTCTCCTCAGCCCCGGCATGGGCACACCTGGGTGCCGCTGTTACTTTCTGGCGGGCCTTCGCCTTCTAACTTTCTGGTGGAAGCCTCGTGGAAGGCTAAAAGGAGGTGTATCAATGCTTGAATGTAAAAAAACCCCAAGAAAAGGGCACCACGGCCGGAGAATGGGCCTCGACAGATGCCACAGGGTCTGAGGCGCAGATCCCTTGAAGAGTGGCTGGGGAAGGGGCGTGTTTGCACCAAAGGAGCTTAAACCTTGCAGTCGTTCCGGCCAAGAAGAGGGGAGGCGACTGCCCACTGCCATCTGTGAAGGATGTATACGCAAGGGGGTGAAAGGGTGCGAGGCCTGACAGGTGGGCCAAATTGCAGGGAAAGCCCCCGTCCATGAGAGCAGTCCAGTCCCGAAATCTGCCGAGTGGGGAATCCTTTTTAAAGATGAAGTTGGACAACTGGCTTTCTGCGCCTGTCCCCCTGGGATTCCCTCCTTCTTGGGTGTTGCACCCAAGGCACGCTTCCCACTGGACACCTTCAGGTTACGAAACCTGGATCCTCCGCTCTCCAACTGCTAAGCCCCCCAACGGCCACACAGGAGGGTGGGTCTCAGCAGAGCTGGGGAATGATGTGCCAAAACAGAAAACCTTCAGGGGGGAAATTCCTCGGGGTAAAAGCCCCCCAAAGGCAGCCTAATGGGCACATACGGCTGTTTGTGTCCAGTCGCCAGGCAAATCCAAGCTGTTACCCAGAGCACGCTGAGCTCCAACCAGGAGCCAACAGGGAAGCAGAGAAAGCGTCGTCCAGGTGGCAAAGCATGGTCAAAGCAAGCCAGAGGCCAGGCGGCCAGCACGGGGGCAGGGGCACCCTTGGAGCAGGAGCACGACGGTTCAAGGGTGGTAGGAAAGACCAGGAACAAGCCGTGGCAGCAGGATCCGCACAGCAACGCGCTTCAGCGCCTTGAAGACCCGTGTTGCTGAGGCAGCCCTGGAGGGAAGAAGTGTTTAAGCAGCTCTTCCCCCAGGGCAGCCCTCCCAGGTGATGCTCAGGAAGGGCCTGCAGCTGCAGCGGAGTCTGGGACCAATCCTGCAACTGGTGTTCCCGCACTTGGCCAGCAGGGGGAGCCCTGGAGCTGCCCAACTGCAGCATTTCGTTGCAGTTCCTCTTTGTCGCTCGGGTCATCGGTTCAAAACGTGCTGGAGGGCTGGGGAAATCCGCAGGTGCCACTGGGGTTCAGTGCTAAGGAAAGCCTGCAGCCGCTCAGAACGCTCGATTTTAGAAAAGGCAAGAAAGGGGAGGCGTGACAGGTGAGCAGAGGATGACGCCCGGGATGGAGAAGGTGGGCGGGATGACTGCCCCCCGCCCCATAATGCTGGAACGCAGCAGGGTCTCCCTGAGAGGCTGGCTGGTGGAGATGTGGGACGGATCAACAGAAGACCCGCTCCAGACCCGAACTACAGGCCTCTCATGACAGGGCGGTCCTGAGGGCCAGGGGGACTGGTCCTGATGACTGGATGCTGCCTTTTGTGCCTGTGCAACCCCACTGCTGGGGCGCATGGGCAGGGGGGTGCCATGGCGCTCCCGCCCAGCTTGTGGGATGCCTGTGGGCCACCGAGCAGCCACCGTGTGGGCAGCTGCGAGACGTGACGGGCCTCGTTCTGATCCCACAGAGCTCTCCTCCTGGTCTACGGTTCTGGCTCCCTTTGCAGATCCCAATCCAATGCTCTGCACAAAGTCTGGGACCCTGGGACTCCCCGGCACGCCCTCCCATCAGTGCCTGGACCACGGGTGCTCCCCCATGGCCCCCGCAGCCCGCAGTCTGGGGGGTGCTGGGGGGGGCCCCTTGCAGTGATGCCGTCGCCTCGCCTGCCTTCCAGCACCAAGCGAAGTCTCTCTGTCTCTCCGGCGCCTCCCTCGTTTTAGTCCCTGTTACGCTGACGGAGGTTTTAGCTCCTCTCACCTGCTGGCGGATTTTTATCTCTGCGAGTTGCCTTTTTGTCGACCGTGTGCGTTGTGTGTGCGCGTGTGCCCACTCCCAGCTGAGTTTTGAGGCTGAGCTGCAGTGTCGTCCTGTGTCGGTGGCACAGAATTCCCCCTCCCAGCCACTGAAATGCCACGTGAAGGGTCAAGAGACCCTGCAGACTGTGGAGCTGTGGCACATGGGGAGCGGTGTTCCCCAAGGCCCGGCACAGTGAGCTCCTGCGGGCAGCGTCCTTCCTCTGGGCAAGGCAGGCTTGGCGGAGAAGGAAAGGCGGCGCCCGAGGACGGCCTCTCCGCCAGGGAGCTGGCCAGAGTCCTGATCCCAGTGCGCCCCGAGGGTTCCGTCCCCCATGCACAGAAAATGATGCGCGGAGCAACACACGCCACGGGCGAGGACTTCTTGTGCCGATGTCCCCGGCTTCCCACCCATTTCCTGGGAGGAGCATCCCGCCATGCCGTAGGCGGCTTGGCTGCACTGGGTGGAGGGGATGGAAACGGTCTAAATAAATAAATATCCCCCCACGCACACACCAAAGGGGTACAGCCCAGCCCGGCTTCATGACCTCAGTGAGGACGGGGGCTCTATTCCGCCGGAGCTGGGCTCACCAGCACGGATGTAAGCACTGCCTGTGGGAACCGGCACGGTGGCATCTGCCCACGTCCCCTGGTAACCCATCTGCTTGTTTGTTCAAAACATTCCTGCTCTCTCTCGCTCCAAAGGCGGGACCAAAGAAGTCTGGGATCAGTAAACCCCTAAATGCGACAACGTTTTGGAAAGCGAACCCAGAAAACAAATGAAAGGATGAGCAACAGAATACCAATACCCATGAGAAGCTCCTGCGAGCACCGTTTCCAGCCAAGGTTACTTCCCTGTGGATTCAAAGGTCAAAGGGGTTTCAGAGAAGCATGGAAATTAGTTAATTGAAGAGGTCTGATTGAGACCTTTGGGCCGTATGGGGTGATTTGGGGTTTCGATCTCCCTGAACTTTCCCACCTCAGTCTCTGCTCTACAAATTCCAAACATCAATGATTCTGCTTCCTTTCTGCTTTTACTGTATTCTCCTCTCAAGGTAAATTTACAGAGGTGCATATGGAAAGGGTCAGATGTACGGAGGAGCATACAGAAAAGAAGATGGCGGCATTTTTTTTTCAGCCAAGCAATCCTACATCCACTGCCAGTTTGTGTGTATTTTTTTCTAAGAGGGAATCATCACAGTCAGCAAAAATATCATGACTGGGAAAGCAAAATTAGGGAAGTGATATAAACATTGTAACTTGTGTGAGTTTGCATAACTGTACTCACGGTTTGCAAGACTTGAAGAAAGTGGCAAGTCAGAACTGAAGCCCTCCCTGCCAGCTTCTGAGATTCTTAGCAG
This sequence comes from Varanus komodoensis, assembly GCF_004798865.1. Classification (NCBI taxonomy): domain Eukaryota; kingdom Metazoa; phylum Chordata; class Lepidosauria; order Squamata; family Varanidae; genus Varanus; species Varanus komodoensis. The sequence continues at coordinate 710,704 of NW_025335289.1, forward strand.
GAGTGACCCGTTCTTACCTTGAGGACTAGAAACATGAGCTGGCTTTGTTTTTAAAACAAAAGCTGAGAGTTCGGGAAGCTGGCTCCCAGTTTATAGGATTAGAACACTGGGCTGTGCAGTAACTCAAGGATCTCCCCAGCCGTTCCCACCCATTGCTAAGGATGCAAATCAGAAACACGCTGTTGCAGAGGAGGCTGATAAATTGCTGCTGAAATTAAAGTCTCGCCCCTTGCTATGCATCCATTGGCGTGCAAACATGTTTTGTCAGCGTGCAGAGGGGACCGTGACCCTTAACTTGGGCAGGGCCAGACTCCAGGTCTTTAGGAGAGAACAGAAGGTAAAGACTCGAGTGTCGTGCAGGTGCATGAAGCCCCGGCAGAAACAGTGACTCACGAGGAGACCTTGCACTTGACACCCAGGGCCCAAGAGTCGCCCCCACAACCCAACGCAGGGGCGGCTGAGCCAGCTGCTGCGTCTTCCCCTGACCCCCCAGCCCGTTGAGCAAACGCCTGGACCTTTCTCGGAGACAGAGAGTCACGAGAAAGGGCAAGCTGCAAATTCTACTCAGGAGCAGGCAGAGCAAACGGCCTCTTCCCCCCCGGATGCTGACATCCCCGAGCCAGAAACACAATAGGTGCGGTGGATTTCTCAGAAGCCGAGGACAGACGGATTTTACCCCGATATGAACAGCGGCAAAGTTTATTACATAAGAGGGAGGGGAGGCTGGCTTGGGAGAGTGATCCCACGCGGGCTTGGGGAGAGGAGCCATTACAGGGCTGACATCTGCTTCGCAGGGACCGCTGTTAGGGAACTTCTCTATAGAGTTGTCAATCTGGTAGACGATGAGCATTAAAGGACTTTGCTTTTATTGCTCTAGAATGCGTGGATGGTTTACATACCGGGCTGCACGCCTCGCATCGAGGCTTCCCCAGCGCCTGGCAGTTCAGCTTTAACGGGTCTTCCCCGAGGAGGAGCAACCCTTCGAAGGTTAACGCGCAAGGGGCGCCTCTGCAGCCCCGGAAAATCGCCTTCCTCTCGGCGCCGCTGCAGCGGATGGCCAGGAGAGGGAGCCACCGGGACAGTGCGGAGGCTGTCAGGTGACACGAGCAGCCAATGGCATTTCTTCTGGCCCGCTGAGCTTCGGGAGTGGGCGTGGCCTCTCCGCTGGGCCCACGTGTCTTCGCCGCAGAGCGCCCTCCCCGGCCAGAGGGTGCTCGCCAGACGGCTGGACTTCAACTCCCATCAGCCCCAGCCAGCAAGGCCAGTGGGTGGGGATGCTGGGAACTGCTGTCCAAAACGCCCAGCAGGCACTCGGGGAAGGCTGGTGTCCACCGGGGTGTGGGAGCACTTTAGGGCCATCCTGTGGCGACTCCCCCGAGGAGATCCCCAGAATCCAGGCCACGTGTGGATCTGCCCACAGCCTTCTGTGGTCAGCTGCCCATTCCAGGCCCAGCCAGCCCAAAGTCCTTTGCAAAGCATGGGAGTGTGACCTAGTGGTTAGCGTGCTGGACTGGGACTCGGAGAGCCGGCTTCTGACACTCAGCCATGAAGCCCAGTGAGTGAGTGAGCCAGTCGCTGCCTCTCAGTCTCCCTCGAAGGGCTGTTGTGATGACAGGATGTGAGGACCGCCCCTACAGTCAGTGGAACAGGGACATCCGAGGTGGGGGGGCTGGCAGCCGGCCCCGGCGTCCCTGTTAACCAGCAGTGTGGCGGCCGTGCTCCAACTCCCATCAGCCCCAGCCAGCCCGGCCCATGGCAAGGGATGCCAGGCAGTGCAGGCTGAAGCCACGCTGAGCCCCGAGTGGCCCAGCGCTCCGTACCTGCTTTCGCAGACCAGGCGCCCCTGTGGCTCGCCGAGCTGCAGCCTCCCCCATCGCCAAGCAAGGCCGTGCCGGCCGGGAGGAGGGAGGTGGCATCGGGCCCACTTGGAGGGTGCCGAAGTGGGGAGGCCTTGCCAAGCGCCCCCTCCGCCAGGCCTCACTCTGCCCCTCCGGCGGCCGCCTGTCCCTGCCCGCTCCCGGAGGGGGCCACCTGGCCCGGCCTCTGCGCCCCCGCCCTGACGCACAGCAAGTGGCTCATGGCTTCAGCTTAACTTTAAAAAATGTTTTATTATTATCATTATTATTATTATTATTATTTCAAGATCTTTATTTTTTCACATTTTTAAACTTGTTTCTCAAAAAAGGCTGGGTAAAGTACAAAAAAAGTCAGTCGACTCACGGCAAGGGGTTAGAAATCACAGAAGTGGGCGGGGGAGACAGGTGGGAACACGCTAACCCGGGCCACACACAGACAGGGGCAGACCATACACTTCATGGAGAAACACTGAGGCGGCATCGGCTTGTGTATTATTGTTTCTTTCCTTCCTTTTTCTGTACAAAATACATCAAAGCATGCTATGAAGTCGGGGCTGCGGGGAGAAAATGGAACGATCACCGGGAATGAGAGCTGTACAGTGCGAAGGGCCCCCGCGCTCCTTCCGGAAATCCGGCGCCTCCCCTGCTTCAGGTCAGGTTGTTCTGCAAGCAGTTCACCTCGGAGTCCACCGGGTCCCCTTTCCCATTGTCAGGCTTGGGAGACGTGGAGTTCTGAATGTTAAAGGACTCCTCTTCTTTCAGGCAGGATTTCAAGGGGTCCTGAAGCTTGTGGGGGGCATTGGGGTCGTCCTAGATGGGGTGGAGGCGGCAAGGAGCATGAGAGGAAAGGGGTCAGCACAGGCTAGGACCGTCCCATTGTCCTCCTAGTCCCCTCTCCTTTGGGGCTGGGTCCTTTCGGATCGCGAATGGGCCGGAGGAGGCTGCCTCGTTTTTTATTAATTGTGCAAAGGCTTGGTGGGTGAGGAGGGGACCAAACTGCTTTGAGGGCAGGCACGGGGGCGTTTTTGTTAAACATGCATGGGATCACACCGTAAACAGATCATAAAAGAACCTTCCTTATTCTTCAGTTACGTTATCCTACAGTGAAGTACTTGGGGCTTCTTAGATACCTTTCTGAGGACAGACACCTGTGTCTTTCGATAAAATGAAAACCCCCAAAGTCCAAGCAGCTCAAGACAGCTGCCCCCAAAATGCCACCAACCCCGTCCCGGTGGGGGCCCATGCGGACGAGGAGGCCGAGTTCAAATCCTGCCGCATCGTGCAGCGCACTGGCCCAGGAGGGATGATCATCCGAGCCAGAGGTGAGCTCTCACTCGCTTCCCTGGCTACTCTAGTTCCCCAGAGGGGAGCAGGCACACCTGGGCAGAGCATCCCACACCTGCAGGTGTGTCGAGGGAACCTGCGTACAGCCCCGGCAGTGCATCCTGCGAAGGATCCGGGGATCCGAGTCTCTAACGAGGCAAGGTGGCCCCTTGAGACGGCCAGTCACCCTTGGCAGGCCACAGTTGCGCCTGAGCATGGACAGAACGGAGGGAGTAGGGAAGGCCAGGACGACCGGGTCCAGGCAACAAGATCCAGGGTCGAGTATGGCTTGAGCGTGGGTTTTTGTTGAACCGTGGGTTCCTGCATTGTCTGAACTCAGCCAAGATAGCCCATGACGGCAAACAGCCCACAGTTCACAACCCACCAAGAAACCTTGCCTGGGTTGTTTGTGGCTGATGGGACGTGGCTCCGACCCCCTCCACGGCTCGCTAAAACTGACAGGTTCAGGCTACAGGGTCCCCCGCGGTCCAACAACAACCCACACTCAGCCACCGGGCATGGGTTCCCATGTTCCCCAAACGCAGTCTGGGAGTGCTGGAGTTGCCCCTCGTTCTCTCCGAGGGCTTCTGGGGTCACGTCCCGGAGGTGGGTGGGGGCCGAGCAAGGGGCGTCAAGCAGCCACGTTTCCTTTGCAAACGAGCTCGAGCGCGCCTTCGTTGGCCGGGGCTGGGGCCTTCCGGCAGGCGCTGGGCTTCGGTCCCAGCCGGTGGGCGCCCGGCTTTTCAGTCCGTGCTTTTATGGAGGTCAACCTCCAGGACCTTTAGATTTCAGTTTTTAGTCTGGATCTTTTCTGGGCAGCCTGTGGAGGGGCTTTGTCCACTGGGGTTGCCCTACGCACTCGGGGGCCACCCTACCGGGCTTCCTCCCAGGGGTTGCTGTCTAGGACACTCGTCTTCCTTTCTGTATTATTTTCTACTGCAAGAATCTCTCTTTTTCACATTACTTGAACAGCAGGCTAGTCTAGCCAACTCGTCCAATAAATAAAACATTGAAGGACAAGCGCCGAAGAAAGGAAACGCGGGAACCCGTTCCCACCAAGCCTCGACGGTTCGGGCAAAAACCTTAAGACAGCCTTCCCCACCCACCGCCCTTCCAGACGTGTGGGGCCGCAGTGCCCCGATGCGCAGCCGCCGCGGCAGGCCCATGCATCTTGGAAGGCACCTGGCTGGGGAAGTCTGCTTTAGCAGGACGGGCTCCTGTCCCAGGGTGTTGGTGACTCTCTGCACGCGCTTCTGGGCATCCCGTCCCTCCCGCCACCCAAGCCACAAGAAGCTAGCAGCAAAGGCGCAGCCGCCCCCGCCCCCCCCAGACCCAAGCTCCCCCCTCTGCACTGCTTCAGGCCAGACACAGGCGGGTGTTCACACGGAGAGAGACAGACAGACAGACAGACAGACAGACAGACAGACAGACAGAGGCCATGGCAGACAAGCTGGGCTGGAGCCCGGATGAGGTGGGGGTGGCGCGGGCAGGGGCAGGACCCCGGGGGAAGCGGCCGTTCGGGCCCATGCTCACAGCAGCGCGAGTGCCAGGCACGGGGGGGGGGGGGGGTTTTGGGGGGGGGCACACGGGTCCCGGCTAGGGTGCCCTAACTGAGCAGAGGACCGTATCGTGGACAGTCCTCTAATGGGTTTTAGCCCCGTATTTCGAGTGTTTTCCAAATGCGTCGTTAAGGTTCGTCTGTCACCCTGCGTTACACTGAGCAGTCTTCCAGGATCAGACGTGGAATAAGCGGCTGTGTGAAGGGCCGCTCCGTCCACGCCGCTGAGGGATAAAGAGCCATCAGAAGTGGGGGGGGGCGCTTGCAGCCCCCCCAGGACACCCAGCCTCCCCCCTTCAGCCTCCTCTCTCCACAAGGCATGCACTGGCCATCCTCACGCCACCCCCGCCCTCTACCCCATGGACACAGGGACACGGGGGTGGAGCAGTGATTGGCCCCCCCAACACCGGCGAGGGTGGGGCAATGCTGAGCTGCCCCCTCGGCATGTTTGCCCCCCGGAAGGCTGCTCTCCTGGACGATCAGGCGCTCCAGGCTCCCCAGAGCCCTTGCTCCAGCGAGCAGCAGAGAAGGGGACCTGCCGCTTCGGGGTCTGACAGCGGCTTCCTTCTTTCCTTGGGATTATTTTAGGGGCAGGGTTCGCCCCCCGGACGTGCCGCCCTCGCGCGGCTGCACAAACTGCCCCGAGGGGCCCGGGAAGCCACGGGCTCATTTAAGGCAGGGGCGAGCAGCTGCTTTCGGGCCCAGGGGCCACGTCCTGTTCTGGAGGAACCGCAGAGGCCTCCTCCCAGGGGTGGGCGAGACTGAAGCCGAAGGGGCCAGCGTGTTTTCGCCTACAAGTCTCGACTCAAGAAACCAAGCCTCCAAAAAGGCATTTATTTCTCCAGGGGAAGAAACACCGTTGCAGGCATGCTCTCCTGCTCTCAACATACTAAAAACAAACGGCCGTCGTGTGAAGGCAAATTGAGGCCTTCCTCACACCGCGTGTGGGTAAAACGGTGGCTTCCCCTTGCACAAGATTTCTCCCGGGGGCCCGAAAAGGGGCTGGGGACCTCCTGGCAGAGGAGAGGGTGGGCCCCTGGCCGCTAGTCCTCATGGTTCTGCACGACCTGCACCATCGGAGACGGGATGCCCGTGTGCACCTGCTGCCGGGGAACGTGGTGGGAGGGTGCTGCTGCTCTCATGCGCCCCGGTGGCGGCTACGAGGGGGCAGAAGCCGTGCTCTGGCCCGGCCCGGCCCTTCTGCTCCCTGGGGCCGGATCCTGCCCCTCAGCGTCCCCCGGTGCTGCAGCAGCTGCCTCGGAAGCCGGCGGGGGGGGGGGGGGGGGGGGGCACGGGGGGGCTGCGCTTGAGGCATGCAGAAGGGGGAGACGTGAAGAAGACGAGTTACCTGACAGATAATGTTATCATAGTAAGCCAATGCACGGGCATGAGGGGAGAGGTTACACGGGGTGTCGCAAAATTTCCTTACATTTGGGTGGGAGCCCTCGGCAATTGTGGACAGCGAGAAGTTGTCGTTGTGTAGTTCGGAGGGAGCTCGGTATCTGCCGGGAAGGGAGGAGGCAAAGCCGGGGGGGGGGGGGGAGAGAGAGAAGGGTCAGACGGGTGGGCAAGACCTCCGCTCGGCCGGGCCCGGGACGGCAGGGCTGGCGCTCGGCCCTCCGGCCTGCCTCTCCCCCTGGCCTGGCTCCCGTGGATGAGGAAGAGGAGGATGAGGAAGAGCGGCCGGGCAAGATGGTGGCGGGGAGGTTGGCTTGCTGAGGGAGGGGCCCGGGAAGCCTGCCTCTCCCGCAGCATTCCAAAGACTCCCCCGTTGCATCCCCACAACTGCTTTCCAGCCCCGCGGCTCAGCGCTGGAGCAGAGGCTGGAGTAAGAAAAGTGCCTCTGAGCAGGTACAGAGTGCCTCTGCTACGGCTGATCAATAGTTCAGCTCTCGGGCTTCCGAGGAGAAGGGCCTCGGGGGTCCCGAGAAGGGCTTCTCCTCCTGGGCTTTTTTGATGAATGTCTCGAGGAAAGAAAAGAAAGCCCCCTCCCTGAATTCCTCTGCCCTTAATTGCTCCATCTGGCCGCTAAAACGACTGTTTGGAAAGGAGAACGGACCGAACCGCTTCGTGCCCTGGTTGAGCACCTGCCCTTCCTTCCCTCCTCGCAGGCCGGCACGGGGCAAAGGCCGCGGGGGGAGAGCGGGGGCGCTTGGGGGGGGCGGCGCTGGGGCCTCCCCAGCCCAGGGACGCGAGGCCCGGAAACGCTGCCGCCGGAGCCCGAGCGCTGCGAGGGGCTGGGGGGTGGCGGGGCCTGCGCCCCCTCCCGGCCCTGCGCATTTGCATCTGAGGAGAAAAGCCGTGCGCCCCTCGCTCCCACGACCCCTGCCGGGGGGTGGCAGGCGGGGAGGGGGGCAGCAGCTGTTCCCAGCCGTTCCCAGGCCGCCTCCGCGGCAGAGGCTTGGCCGAGGGCGCCCCGCAGTGCGCCACACCCCCCGCCCGTGGGGCCCCCCCGGGCTGCATCCCAAGGGGCGCGTGCGGCAAGGCCGGGGGGGGGCAGCGTGATGGGGCGGGCGGCGGGGCCGGCCGGATCGGGGCCGGGGAGGGAGCGCCGTCATCCGCCTGCACTGCTGAAGCCTGAGGATCACGGGCGCGCCGGACCGTTCAGGCCGAGCCAGCACGAGACGCTTTGCGGGAGGGCCGCCCCCAGAAGCAGGTCGCCCCCCCCGGGACGCCCCCCAGTTAAGCGACAATGGGACTAGGGGCTAACAGCCCCCCAAAGCAGGGGCTCCAACGGGCCAGCCAAAGGCGCCTGGTCCTCTGCAGCCGGTGCCCCCTGGATGTGTTGGATCACAGCTCCCATGGTCCTCAGCCCACACGGGTTGCCGTCCAGCGCAGTCCGCCTCCCGGAGGCGAAGGACTCCCCCCTGCAGCGGCAGCGGCTGCCAGCGCTTCGTCCGATGCACATTCCCCGTCGTTGCGCCGCTCGTTCCAGCACTGCTGGGCCTCGGCTGCGGCCACCAGACCCGGCACCCGGAGACCCGGCAACCCCTTCCCGCCTTGGCTCCAAGCCCCTGAGCCACAGGGCGGCCGGGCCTCTTCCAGGCAGGTGCCTCGGTCTCCCCGGGCCCGGCGTCTCTCGCTGGGAAAGGTCTGAGGCCAGGCAAAGACAAAGCACTCCTTGATAATTACTGCTGGCACCGTGCAGAGCAGTAATTAACTGCTCATTAAGAGGCCGGCCCAGGCCCAGGCCCAGGCCCAGGGCGGGGGAGAGGGATCCGAGGGCTTCCCCCCTCTGCAGCGGGGTGAGATGTGCGCGGCGGCCAGGCCCGGAGGCTCACTGGGGCGATTGGGGGCCGGCTGGCTGGGGGGCGCGAGGGTTCGAAATGGCTCTGTGCTCGTGGGCCGTGCCGGATCCGCATGCAGCTGCACAGGAGCGACGGAAAGATTCTGCCTCGGGCCTTGTGCGCGAGACGTGCCCCACTCTCTCACTGTTACAACGGCCTTGTAAGGTGGGCCTGTGTAGCTGTAGGAGCCCAGCTGGTCTCCAGGGGGGCCCCCCCGGTGGGGCGGGGGCCCTGGGTTACTGAAGAGAGCGGTTTTCAGAAACAGATTCTAGTTTGGGTTCAACAAACCGCTCTGTGCATGCTCAGAGACTCTTCTGTCTTGGCTAGTAGCTTGCTGAGGTACCTGGGAAATAGAGCGCTTTTGCCAACGAACTGCCTCTTGCTTGGAAGAGAGGGGGGAACTGGCTCGCAACACTGGGCCACGCTGCCTCGGCCGCTCCCCTAACACGGAGTGCGGCACCTGTTTCTGCTCAGGAGCCAACCCCCCCCCCGTACTTGGGGGCCGCCTCCCAGGGGTGGGTGGCGCTGCAGGCAAGGAGGGGCCCTCACCTGGGACACCCCAGTGCAAGGCCGGATGGCGGCCTCGGCCCCACGGCGCTCCGCCTGCAGCCCGGCAAGCCCAGGCCCGGGGGGTTCCTTTCGCACGTTGCCCCCCCCGCCCGGCCCAGCGACAGCTTCGGCCTCCCGGAGGCCAGGTGGGCCCTCGGCCCGATAACGGGGGGGCACCCCCCTGCCACTCCGTGTCACCCCTGCCTCCCCATCCGGCGGCACCCAGGAAATTTATGGCCGGGAGAGCAGCCGAGTGTCGGCCGCCTCACTGCTCGGCTCGGCACTTTTCCCAGGAGCCGCGGGCCCGTAAATCACAGCCTTCAGCAGAGAGAGGCTTCCCCGTCCAGGCAGGGATCCTGCTGGGGGCTGGAGAACAGGCCGATGCGGGGCTCACCGGCAGCCCTGGGAGCCCCCCCCCCCCGAGCCCCACCGACACCCCCCAAGCCCTTGTTGGCAGACGAGGCCTGCGCACGGCCGGGGAGCGCCCCCGCTGGGTGGCCAGTTCTGCACCAGCGTGAAAAGGTGCAAAGCCCCGGCCCGTACAAGGTGCCTCCCCCCACCCCCATTATCAATAGGCACACCAAGGTGGGGGGCAGGGGCCCCCCTAGGCTGCGCATCATCTCCCATCAGCAGATTGTGGGGGGGGGGAGCTTGGCCAGTCCAAGCTCCACCCAAGGACAGAGCCCTCCCAAAATCACGCCCACTGACATGGCCCACCTGCCCACGTGTGGGGCACAGAACCGCAGAACCGAGCTGGGTGGCCCCGAAGCGGAAATGCCCCAAACTCCGTGGCCAGTCAGCAAATGCTCCGCGTGTCTCTGCAGCCCATCAGGGAAGTCAAGTCGTGCAAAATTTGGGAGCCAGTCCGGGGGCCCCGCTGCAGAAGCGGCAGGAGCCGGGAGGGAGAGCGTGTCAGCACCGCGGAAGAGCGGCTGGCGAGGCCGGAGCCGGGAGCTCCTGAGCGCTGCACGGGCGGGCAGGCGGGCGGCCGCAGGGACCCTCGCCGCATGATGGGTGGGCGGCAGAAGGTTGCAGGCGCCCCTGCTCCCCACCTGGCGCGAGTGCTCTCATTCAGGGCTCCAGCGATCCCCTCTTCCAGCAGGCCACTTGTCCCTCCCGAGTTCCCCGTCACACAGTCCTCATTAGGCTGGGTTTGGGGGGGCTGCCCGCTAGGTTTGTACTCCTGCAAACCTCAAACCCCGTCCCATGCCGATGCCTCCCCATTCTTCCCCCCCTTTCGACACCACTTCTGCTGGTCGACACTTGCTCCCCGAGTTGGGACCCTGATGGGAACCGTTCCCTTTTAAAATTTGCGACACCCTCTTCCGTTCGCAGCACCAAGAGCCACGCTAGGTTTGGGGTCTCCGTGCCCTGCCAGCCATTTATCCCTGCGCTGGGCATTTCTAGGCAGCATCTCCCCTCCCCACAGGACGGAGGACCAACGGTGGGGCAGAGCCCGTGGCCACGCGGCAGCTCTCTCCGTGGGGCGCTGCAGCAGGCCCCCGACGTCAACATGCGGCCACACAAACTCAGATCCGCAGAGGGAAGTGTGGCCGGGATAGACAGTGCTGGCGTTCCGGGCAGCGTGCGAGTCGCCAGCTGCGCCCAGGCCCGGCCTTCCTCCGGCTTCTCGGCCGGGGCGGGCGCAGGGGCTGCCGGCAGCGCCTGGGAACCTGCTCTCGACTTGCCGCACCCGCCAAGGCCAGCAGGTGTGCCGAAGCGCTCAAGGGGACGGCGCCCCCTTCAGGCGTGGCAGCCAGGCTGCTCCTCAAGCACAGCTCGGAGGGGGGTGCCTCCCAGGGTCCTCCCACGCTGCCACCCTGCGGGGGCAGCACAGAGGAGCGGGATCCTGGCAACGACGGGAAGGGCTGTGGATCGGGGCCAGAGGGAAGGACGAGCGGGTGGCCGGGAGGGGATGCACTGCGCGGCCCGGTCACGGCCAGCCTGCACAAGGGGCCCCGAAGTGTGGCGCTCAGACCCCTGTGCGCTGCATCCTGAGGCCGTTGGCAGGGGGTGTCTCCTCTGGGGCCTCTGCGACCCGCCCGGAAAGCCCCTGCAGCTGCAGACAGAGCCCGCATCCGCCCGCCCGCCCGCCCTCCAGGGGCTGCTCGATCCCCCAGAGCCGGGCCCCACGAGCGGCCCTCCTCCGCCCCCGCCCGGTGCCACGGGCCCCGCGCCACGCGCCCACCACTCACTTGGTCTTGCGCAGCTTGCTGTTTTCGGTTTTGAGCAGGTAGAGCTTCTTGGCGAAGAAGACGGTCATCATGAAGAGCAGGAGCACCACCAGGGCGGCGGAGCCCACGGCCACGCACATCACCTGGAAGTCGGTGATGATGGACTCGCAGCGGACGCCCTTGTGCCAGATGTAGTCCTGCGTGTTGCACCTGTGTGGACACAGCGGAGGCCGCTCAGCCGGGGGCGCGGGGACGGCCAGGGGCCCATCCTACACGCCAGCTCCTTCCTGTCATCCCCGGGTTAACCCCGCAGGGAAGCCCAGCCCTGTTTCTGCACACTGCACACAGCTGAACTATGGGATTCATTTCCATGGGATGCCACAAGGGCCACCAACGTGGGCGCCCTGGAAAGGCACTGGAGATTCCTGGCAGAAAAGGCTCTCCGTGGCTTGGAGTCCACGTGGCCATCTGCTCCCTCCGCTCTCGGAGACAGTACGCCGGGGCACACCCAGGCGGAAAGGGGGCTGGCGCTCTCCTGTCGAGCTTGTGGGTTTCCTGGGGGTCTCGGAGTGACCACTGCACGATGGGGTCTCAGGGTGGGATGTGCAGAGCATTTGGACGGATCCCCCCAGTTTTATGGCGCCCACCATGCAGCCCGTGTGGGGAGCCACTGACGCTGAAAAGACGATTCCGTCGGGGACCTGGATCGTTCCTAAAGGATCCTTTACCGGTGTTTACCCTTTCTGTCTTTCTAGTGTGATCACCCTGGAATCTCTTCAGGCGAGGCGGCGGCTGTCATCTGGTGGTGCACCGTCTCTGGCCCGCCCAGGCCACCCTACAGATGGAAGCCCTGCAGACGCCCCAGGCCCTCTGGGTTCCAGCGCATCCCAGGCCGCGGCCTCCCTCCTTCCCGGAGCCCCCGCCTCTCTCGTTTGGCCCACCCCCTCTTCTCTGGCCCCCCACCTTCCCTGGCAGGATGGTCTTCTCCAGGGAGTCTCGCCCTCCCATGATGCGCCCAACGTTTCGCCAGTCCTGCTTCCAGGGAAAGCTCTGGCTGGACCTGATCCGGGAACCCCTCGTTCGACTTTCTCTCTGAGCCCGGGGGATCGGCAAGGCCCTCCTCCAGCGCCGTGTTTGGAAGGCAGCCGTGTGCTTCCCAGCCGCTTCCGTCCCCGTCCTGCTTCCGTGCCCAGACACCGTTATTGGGAATACGTGGATATCTTGGCCAGGACAATCTTTTCTTATTCGTTCAGTGTATTTTTTGTATTTTTGTATTTAGTGGTAATTTATTATGTTCTATTGTATTTCAATGTATTTTATTGTGTTGTAAGCCGCCCCGAGGCTTCGGCAAGGGGCGGCATAGAAATGTTATAATAATAATAATAATAATAATAATAATAATAATAATAATAATAATAATAATTGCTGCCCCTCCGAGGCTGCGTCTTCTTCGAATCTGTTGGCGCCCGACTCCCTTTGAACTGATGCCTGAGCCCAGGCGACAAAATCTTCCGCAATGTCTATTTCTCCACTTCTGACAACAAACTTCTGTAGTGCTTCAGTAATCATGACTTTTGTTTTCCTGATATTCAGCTGCATTCCTGCTTTTGCACGTTCATCTTTCACTTCAGTACAGAAATATTGCAAATAAAACGGACACGAAAGCACCGTAGCAGCCGCATACTGATGTAGCGTTTGCTAAACACGAAGCGCGTGCTTCCCCCTTCTCACTCGCACTGCAACGACCCTGCAAGGTAGGCCGACATTCTCGTCTCCGTGTTGCTTTTGGGGTGCCTTTGGGGTGAAACGGGCTGCTGGAGACCATGAAATGAGTTGATGGGCGGAGGGCACACGGGGTCTGCATCTAGATGTCGGGTTGCGTGCTGGCTGCGCACCCTCTGGAGACGTGGAACAGCTTGCGGGTCAGGAGCGGGACCGCCGTGACCCCTGCGCGTCCGCGCACGGGCGGATGACATGACACAACCTTCCACAGCTGTTTAAATGCGTGCGATGCTCGGCTGTGGCCAAGGGGCCCAGGCTGGGGAAGGCAGGTGTGAGAGGACCGGCTGGGCAGCCACTGGACTCCAGGGGAGCAGAGGCGCTTGGGAATCGGCATGCCCTTCAGCCCACTGCACGGGATCAGCGAATCAAGCCCCGCACCCGGCTGCAGCCATACAGGCGACGGCACCCGAGCAACCAGGAACCCAAGGAAGAGAAGGGCTGGCAAAGGCTTGGGCCCAGGCCGGGGGAAAGGGCCGTTCTCTCAGTAACCCAACCTCAGGAAAGATGTTTCATTATTTTAGAAGGTGGGGGGTGGGAACTGCACTAAAGCTGGGAAGCGACCAAATCTTGAATGCTTGGATGGACGGCGGGGACGATCACAGAATCATAGAATAGTAGAGTTGGAAGGGTCCAGGAAGGCCATCCAGTCCACCCCCTGCTGTGGCAGGACATCAAGTCACACCATCCCGCTCAGGTGGCTGCCCAGTTTCTCCTTGAATGTCCCCAGTGTGGGAGAGCCCCCCACCCCTCCAGGCAGCTGGTCCCACTGCCGTCTTGCTCTGACAGAGAGGAAGCTCTTTCTGATGTCCAGCCTGAATCTTGGTTGTCACAACTTGAACGGATTATTCCGTGTCCTGCACTGGTATCAGCAAGAAGAGATCTTGGCCTTCCTCTTTGACAGCCTCTGAGGTACGTATAGAGGGATACCCTGTCCCCCCTCCATCTTCTCTTCTCCAGGCTGAACGTGCCCAGTTCTCCCAGTGTCTCCAAACCCTGGATCATTCTTGCTGCCCTCCTCTGGACTCTTTCTCATTTTTCTACATCTTTTAAAAATCTTGATGCCCAGAACTGAACACAATATTCCAGGTGAGGTCTGACTGGCGAGGAGAACGGGGAACTACTCCTTCTGGTGAGCTGGAAGTGGTACTTCCACTGATGCATCCCAAAATAGTGTCTGCCCTTTTCTGCGGCTGCATCCCATCGCTGGCTCCTATTTAGCCTGCTGTGCTGCCAAGGGCCAGCTCGGGCCCTGGGGGGGCTCAGCCCCCCGGTGCGGACGCATCGCGTTGGCAGCCTCCCATGTAAACAGTGCTGACAGCCTCATCTTTAGTCATGCACATTAAATCTTTCAAATCTGTTACGAAATAACAAGTAGCCAGAGCCATTTTTCTAACTGCTGGGTGGGCCACCGCATGTCATCCGATGAGATTTCCTTTCTCAGCCCTGGCTCTCGATCTGCAGTCCTTGAACGAAGCTCCAGGATCTGAGAGGGGCTTTTGCATGCCCGAGAATTTATGTCTGTTGCAGCAAATAGACGGACAGATTTACTGCAAAGGTGCACCAAAGAGGAAAGCACCATTACAGTGAGCAAAACCACACTCTTTCCTCAAGGCCGTGATACTCCGCGAGAGACGGCTATTATTTCTGGCATCATCCCAAACGCTGCACAGGGCAGGGAGATGCAATTCGGCTGGAAATTCCAGCGGCCAGACAGATGTGCTCTCGTCCCACCCTTGCAGCGGGTGCTGGGGGGAGCTACGTCACTCTTTTCTAGCCAAGGAGGGACATGGGCTGGGCTTCCCTGCATCCAAACCTGACGGCTACTTGCTTAGACTAAAAATCTCTCCTGCCTTTTCAAGAACCATCTTTAGGGCTGCCTCCAGTAGAAAATAACATTAATTCATCGCTAGCAACCCCAGTCAGAAGACAGCAGAGGGGCAAAGGCAGCAGCCTAAAACTGCAGACACACCAGGATCAACTCAGCAATAACAAGGAATTGTAAATAAGACTTGAGCAGTAGGCATCATTCTGCGCCCGGGGAAAATGCAGCCTGCCAGCTAAAACTCATTTGCTCAGAGAGAGCTCTTCAGCAGTCGTCTTGGTGGCCACCTGGCTGCCTTCCAAAGGCACCGGTGCCTGGACGACACCCTCCCGTGACCAGCACGGTGACGGGACACAGCCCAGCCCTGGTCCCGCAGGGCTCCCCCCGAGAGACGCTTCGGCTTGCGGAGCAAAAGGGCAGGCGAGAGACCGGCCTGCATTGGAGAAACGGGGTCTCCAGGCGCCCAGCGAGGCCAAGGACACACACAGACACAGACCCCGGAAAGGCGCTCACGGGACGCGCGGGGCTTGTCTGTTCGGGATTCCAGCCACTTCCTTCCATTCCCACACCCCACCACAAAAGTGGGGGGCATTCCCTCCCTCAGAGCGTGGCCATGGGGCTGCTTTCCCCACCTTTAAGCTCTTCTTTCCTCCCTGAAGGTCGTTCCTTCTGTAGATCTGACGATCTTACCACCCTTTGTAGGTGCTGCTCTGGATACACAACCTTGGCAATTGTGCCCCAGGAAACAGGGGGGCCCCGCGGCCGTGCGGCACGGCTTCTCCCCCGAGCAGGAGTGTCCTGGTTTGGGATTTCAGGTGGCCGGCCGGCCGTGCCCTTCCCCGGGACACTCCGTTCTACCACCGATACCCACTTCCCAGCGGTGTCTTCCTGCTGAGGCTCAGCCGCCCACGGAAAGCGAAGTTCTGGGCCAGAGGCGGCCCCCGAGGGTTGTAAACGCACCGTTGGCGCTTCGCGTCCCTGCGGATGCCGCCGGCACCTCCCCCTGGCTCCTCACCCGCAGGAGATCCCTTCCTGTCCGCACGCAGGGCCTGGCGGTGCTCTCAGGGGATTCTGATCTGCACGTGGGTCGGAACACGGCGGGCGGCACGCTGGACCGGCCCACTTCGGGCCGGGCAAACGACACCCCTGCGCCAGCTCCCCCGAGACAAACCATGTGCCCCGCAAGATCAGCACAGCAACACGCCTGGCGCCTGCAGATGATCTCCCCGAGGCACAGCCCAGCGCCCTTCCAGCGCGTGGAACTCCCACAACCCCACTGCCAGCTTGGTGGGCGCCGGGCTGGGCAGCGGGTGCCCTTGGCTGCGCCTCCAGCGTGGTGCTCGGCTGGCAAGACCACCTCGCCCGCTGGGAAACTGAGCGGGCGCTCCGATGCCGGGCCCCTGCCTGCGGGGAGCAGGAGAGCCCGGGGCAGGCGCAAGACCCAGGTTCAGCGAGCTGTGCCCTTCCCCGGCCGTCCAAGCGCTGAAACGCCCGGGGCCTTCAGACCGCCACTCGCCGCCCGCCACGGGTGCCCGGGGCCATCCCGGCACGTGACACCTGCGGGGACGAGGCGGCTCGCCCCCCGCGTGCTCCGAGGCGCCCCCGCGCTCATGCCGCCCGCTGCATCCCGAGGCATCCCCGGTGCGCGGGGCCCTCCTGCACCCGGAGCCCTGCCCAGCGCCGGCAGGAGTGGCTTCCCCACTCGGGGCGCATCCGCATGACGGGTGACCGCGCTAACGACACGCCACTGCCTGCCGGGAAAGGAGGGGCCCGGGAAGCCCTTCCTCGCCGGCAGACATGGAGCCAAAATGCCTGCAAGGCCTGGTCCCACAACACTGCACCCCGTCTTCCCGCGAGCACCTCGGGGGGCTCTCGCGTTGCCTTGTGGGGGACCCCCACCCCATGTCTGCCAGTCGGAGGGTCTAGTGCATGAAAACTGATGGACGCGACAGGTTTGTGGCCTGAACACCAGCAGCGTGGAAGAGCTCCAAGCGTGGCTCTTTGCAGACAGAGTGCCTCTGATCACACGCAGAGTGCTCTCGTGGCTCAGGCGTGTGGATGGCCCCACGGCCCCCCGCCTGCCCCTTCCCCTCTTTGCCTGGCCCTGTCAAAGCCACTGCAGGGTGGCCATGGCAGAGGCTTTCAGGAGCAAAGTTCATGGCATCGGACCCTGAGCCGTGGACTGCAGTTCCCATCAGCCATGAGCAGGGCTACAAGGGGAGAAGGATGGAGGAAAACTTCTCTCTCGCACTGTCTCCACGCCGTGTATGATTGCCTGAACCTCCTGCTCTGGCTGCCGGTCTCCTGCTCGATTGCAGGCTCCTTTTGGGGACAGGGAATGAACGGAACGCGCCTGCCCTGCAGGGCCGTTGTGCAAAGTGCTGGCAAGGCAGCGACTCACTTTGCTTAGAAAGCTCTCGCCCTCCAGGTCTTTAAGTCACCAAAACAGCATCACCCACGCGCAAGCCGGAGGCTGAAGAGCCCGATGCTGATGGACCCTGGCTCCCATTATCCCCAGCCACAGGCTGCTGGGCAGACAGAAGCCAACAACATTCAGAAGACCACAGGCTCCTCCAAGATATTTTTGGACGACAGCACCTATCAGACGCAGCCACAATGGCTTGATGCCTGGGGATGATGGGAGTTGCGCTTCAGCCAGACCGGTTAGGCCAGCAGATGCGCACCCCACGTGAACTGGGGGGCTGGCCCGAGCCGGGGTGCCACAGTCCCTCCTGCCGCTTGGGGACAGCCACGCTGGCTGGGGGGGGGTCCCTCCCATCACGTGGGACCCTCGCCCCCGGGCCGGGCCCACCCTCCTTCCTGGCGGTGCCCTCAGGGGCCGCACTCCACCGGCAGCACTGCGAACGCTGGCTCAGCCGGGGCGAGGCCTGGCCCTGGATCCAACACCCCTGGTGCCGAAACCAGCCCCCCCGGGCCGTGGCAGAGGCAGAGGTGGAGGGGGGCTGCTCTGTGCGCAGCCGCCCCCCCCAGCACTCGCCCGGGCTGCAGCTCCCTGCCCCGAAGCCCGGGCAGCTGCGGCTGCCGGCCCGTGTGGCCACACTGGCAAGAGGGCTGCTGGGCTGGAATCGGCACAGGGCAGCGTCTGTGGCAGGCAGGCCATCCCCCCCCCCCCCCCGCTCTCCTGCGCCCCACCTGCCTTCCGACAGGGAAGGTCACATTCTCTGGGGAGAGCGGGGAGCGTGGGGCTGAGGCTGTGTGGCCGGGGAGCCCCGTGCGAGGGAGGTGCCCCGCAGCTGCCCTGAGCGCCCCCCGGCGCTCAGCCTGGCCCAAGCACCTGCTGGCCCTGCACAGTCCTCGGCTCACGTGCGGACCTCCCAAACTGGCTTTGCGGGGGCCACAGACAACTGCGGGCCCTGCAGTGGGGAAGGGTGCGTGACCCACTGCAGCTGGCGGACAAGCGCCGCGGGGGGACCCCCGTTTCCTAGAAGGGCTGCGGGGTCGGAAAACGCCGGTCCCAAGTGGATCGGAGCCCGGCTCCGTGCGGGCTCCTCCCGCCTCGCCGCTGCCCCCCATGTCCCGCCACGCCTCCTCCAGACGCCCCCCTTTAAGAGCCCCCACTTGGTCACATGCTCTTCTCAACAGAGCAGACCAGAAGAGATGCGATGCCAAGCGAAAGGGTGTCTCTGAGCATGTACGGGGTGGCCCACTGTTGCTGGGGAACCCCTGTGACCTCGCGCCACGGGAACACTTCTGGGTCTCCACCTGTGTGCATATGCAGCGCCCCCCCACCAGGTGCGGACGGAACGCCCCCCTGCGCGTGGAGGACTCGCCCACCGAGGGCTGGCCTGGGTGGCCTTTGCCACAAACACGGTTGCTCCTTACCACACGGAGCAGCAGGGGTGTCCCACTTGCCTCCCAAAATAGCCCCCCCTCCTGCCACAATCGCAAATGGCACCAGCCGACCCCCCCATCTTCCTGTGGACCACCCAACTCCGACACCCTGCGCCAAACAGCAGGCGCCCCCGGGGGGCAGGACAGGATGCCTGGGGCACAGGCCTTGGCCCCCAGCGGCCCCCTGACATCGTGCAGCACCTTCGGCACGAGGCAGCGGGCCGGACCTCAGGCTGCCCCCGGGCAGCACGATCCGGAGCATCCCCTCCGGGTCCCAGCGGTGCCGACTCCCCCGGGGGATGCGCCCGCCCCGGCCCGGCCGGCCCGGCCCTGGCACCCCGACCGCCGCTGCCCCGTGCCGCGCAGGCCCGGCCCTGGCACCCCGACCGCCGCTGCCCCGTGCCGCGCAGGCTCGGCCCCGCCGCCACGGAGCCGCTCACCTGCAGAAGGCGCCCAGGTTCTCCACCAGGTAGCACTGCCCGCCGTTGTGGCAGTAGCTGGGGAAGGTCTCGCACACGGACTTGCAGGAGGCGTTGTGCCGCACGAAGCCACTCCGGCACTCGCTGCCGTTCTCGCCGCCGGCGCCGCTGCCGAGGGACAGGCTCGAGTCCCGGCCGGAGTCGGCCGGCCGGGGCCTGGGGGGAGCCCCGCCATTGCCCCCGGGGACAATGAACGGCGGGACGAGGGAGCGGCGGCTGGTGGACTCCGCCTCCTGGACCATGGTCTGGATTTTGGAAGTAGCCAGGGTGGGGATCCGGTAGTCGTTCTCGTCCGCCAGGTCCCTGGCCAGCCCGCCTCCCCCGTCTTCCTCCTCCTCCTCCTCCTCTTCCTCCTCCTCCGGCTCCTCCAAGTCTTCCTCGTCTCCGTCCGCATAGAAGGAGGTGGTGGGGTAGAAATCGGACTCGTCGAAGGGCGTGAAGTCGTCGTAGAGTTCATGCAGGGACCACGACATGCCTTTGTCGTCCGAAGGTTTCCTCCGTGTGGAGTCCAGGCCGGGCCCCCCCAGGCCCTCCCCGTCAAACAGGTCGTAGTAATCTATGTCGATGATGTCGGAGGCCAAGGGGTCCAGGGACGGCTTGGGGGTCTGGGCGCCCGTGCCTGGAGGCGTGACCACCGACTGGGGCGTCTGCGTGTCGTACCAGGTCTGGTCGGTGCGGCCGTGCGCCCCCTCGGCCGGTGCGTGGCTGGCGGAATCCAGCCACAGCTCCAGAGGCTCCTCCTTTTGGGCCGAATCGGGGCCCAGACCTTGTCCCGCCTCATCCGGTGTGTGGATGGGCCCACTCGGGGTGGGGGACGGAAGCGCGGCCCCCCTGAACGGGTCGAGCAGAAGGTCTGTCTCGGCGGAGTCGTGGCTGAGGCCTTGCCCGGGTGTCAGGCTGCCCTCGGGGGTCCCCCGGAGGGAGGGTGGGGCCGTGGTCCATTCGAGCGAAGCCCCCTGCCCTGGGGAGGCCCCGGCGGGCTCGTCTCCGCTCCCGCCGTCTTCTTGGCTGTCCGGGGGCGGCCTCTCCGGCGCGTCCTTTGGGTCAAAGGGCTCCCAGGCCCCGACCTGTTCCTGGACCGGCTGAGCAAAGCCCGTGACCACCGACAACGCCTCCAGGGGCCCCCCGGCCTCTCCGCGCAGCCGGGCCCCCTGCTGCTCCGTCCCGCCCAGGCAGTCCAGGCAGAGGCCCGACCTGTTCTTGTCTTCATCGGGCTCCCCGGAGAAGTACCTCACCACGGGGCCTGTCCCGGCCGAGGTGCCGGCAGCCGGCTCACTGGCGGTGGTGGAGACATCCTCGCCTCCGCCTCCCTTGGGGGGGCCAGCAGGTGGCTCGCGGTGGGATTCCTCCGCTCCGGCGGTCTGCGCGGAGGCCTGGGCTGCAGAGGCGTCCCCCCCGCTCTTCGGGGGGCCCGGGCGGTCACCCCCCGGCAGCTCCCTGTTCACCGCAGCCGGGGGCCGGCTGCCCTTCCAGAGGGGTCCTTGGATGTCGGTGGCGTTTGGGGATCTCGGGTATTGTTCTGAAGCTGGAAGGGAGAAAAGGGGGAGGGAAGGAGGCGTGTGAGGCCGGCGATCTCCGGAGGTGCCCCCCGGAGGCGCTCAACTGCCCCCCCTCCATGCCCCTCGCCTGCGTTTTCACAACATAAATTGCCCCCCAAAGGGGACACTTTGAACCCAGTCAGGTTTTCCCAGGCGGCAGAGGAAAATACGGGTTTTTCTCGCTACCACTCCGGTGGCAAAAATAGCCCCTCTCGGTTCCCACACATTCTCGCTCCCTGATTCATCTTTTTCCTCCTTCCCCCTCATTTCAAGTGTAGTAGAGCAGAATTAATCGCAGGGAGGCGGTGGGTGCGGAGCGAGGTGCGGAGCTGCCTCGGCGTGGCGGCTGACGTGCCAATACAGGAAGCTTCCCTTTGTGGTCCCCGTTTCCTCCGCCAGCGCGAATCGCCAAGCCCCTCGGGAGAGGCACCATTTTCACGTCCACGGGCAGTGGTGGGGCGGGGAGTGCCCTGGACCCCCCCCGACATTTGGGCACCGGCTTCTCCGTGGGGGGTCCTTTCCGAGGGTTCAGACAAAGGGAAGGGTGGAAGTGAACTGATTCCAGGCGGGAAGGCAGGGAGGGGGGAGGATGGATGGAAGGGAAAGCAACCCCCCCCCCCGGTCTAGGGAGGAACGGTCGGGGCGCTGAAGGACCAAGCCGCCCCCCTGCCCTGGACCAAGGCGCCCCCGAGCATCCGGGGGGCGCTGGCGGGAGCAGCTGCCCCCAGACGCCGGGCGCCCAGCCTGCCTGCTCCCGGGGGGCACCTGCGGGCTGGACCGGGGCCGCATCCGGCCGGGTGCCGGCGCTCCCCAGCAACAGCCGTGCGGGCCGCCCGTGGGAGCGGCGGACGCGAGTCGCCCGTCCGAGTGGCCCGTGACCTTACAAGCCATAGATTTGCACATCTGAACCTGACAGCGGCGGTGGCGGCGGCGGGCAGATTAATGCCGCTCCGAAAGCATCCGAGGTTTATTTACGACACTGTCAGCGGAGCCTCCTCGGTCCGTGTCTGCCATCGTTTGCAGTAATTAAAACCGATCAGGGGTCTTTGAGAAAGCCCCGGAGGAGGGCGGGAAAGCAGCGCGGGGACTGGGCGTCGCGCCCCGCGCCCCGGCTCTCCTGCAACGGGGTCGCGCCGGCTCGGCTCGGCGTTTCCCTGGGATGGATCCCCTCCCGCCCGGACCAGCCTGACCGGGAAGGAGGGAGCCCGGGGCGGGGGCGAGGCAGGCGAGCGTGTGGATTCGGGAACACGTGTCTCGCAGGACCACCGCGCCGCCGAGCCGCTTCCCGTCACGTCCCCGTTAGGGGGCTCGCCCGGGGGGCGGGGGAGGGGAGGGGAGGGGAGGGGAAGGGAAGGGGCCCGCGCCCCGCCCCGCCCGCCCGCCCCCCCGGCGGCTCCGCAGTGCCGCCCGCCCCCCCCCCGCCCCGCCGGCGACCCTTACCCGCCAGGAGCGCGGCCAGCGCCAGCAGCAGGAAGGCGGCGGCGGCGGCGGCG
>NW_025335289.1:732516-831461 GCF_004798865.1 Varanus komodoensis
GGAGAAGAGACCGCGGCCTCCGTCTTTGCGGCAGCCGCTCAAGTGCCCGCTGAGAGCGACCGTACCCCCTCAGTCTCCTCCTCTCGCGGCCGAGCGCCCGGCTCTTTTCCTCTCTCTTCCTGGGCTCCATTTCCAGCCCCCGGATCATCCCGGCTGCCCTCCTCCGACCCCTTCCCAGCTTCTCTGCATCCTTCTTAAACTACAGCACCTAGAACTGGGCAATTATTATTATTATTATTATTATTATTATTATTATTTTAATATTGCATTTATAGCGGACTTGTTTCTTCTTGTGAAGAACTCAGGTTGGCTTACACATGGTTTCCCCCTCTATTTCATCCTTACAACAACAGCCTTGCGAGGTGGGACTGAGGGCCTGTGGCTGACCCAAAGTCCCCAGTGCCTTCATGGCTGAGTGGGGACAGGAACCCAGAACTCCCAGGACCCAGTCCAGCACTTGGGGATGTTGGTTTCCTTTTCCCAAGTGCCGGACTTGGCACCTGTCCCTGTTCGATTTTGCTCAGGACGAGCCCCTTTTCCCAACTGTGCATTTGGGCGGTGCTTGTGCAGGCCCCCGGCGCTCCGGCGGCAGCCCTGGCACTTCCCGTATTCCTGCTTGCCTGAAGGCGGCTCGCACGGGTGCTGCTGGCAGCTGGCGGGTGCCGGGAGCTGAGCCGGGGCTTCTCCCCACGGCCGGCGCCCCGTGATCAAGCCGGGACTCTGCAGCGCTCCGCTTGCCGGGCTCTGGGGGCGAGAGGCGGCAGAGGCCGTGGAACTGCCCAGTGGCGCTCTCTGCAGTGCCGTCTGGCAAGGGAAGCCGTGGGGGGGCTCCCGAGGGGGGGGCCGGGCTCCATCCAGCCTGACGGGCACTGCCCGCCTGCCCCCAGATCCCCAGGGCTCCTCCCACTGCCTGCAGGATCGCCCTGGCGGCGGCTCTCTCCTTAGCCGGCGCAGCGGCCAGGAGGGCCTTGGCAGAGGACCAGGCGGGGCTGCTCGGCCCCCTCTGCACAGGCAGCACCAGCGAGGCAGGAGGGGACGTGGGGGCCTGGCCTGGCTGATCCCGCTGGGAGGCCTTGGCGGGCCCACGGCCGACTGCATCTCCTTCCAGGCCCAGTTCCAAAGCAGTCTCTGCTAAAAAGCAAGCAACAGGTGAGCACAGGCGGTTTCCGGAGCAGGCCTGTTCCTGCGAGCAGGCTCGACTCAGGTGCAAGGTCAAGGTGGGAGGAGGCAGGCAGGATGGGCGCAGGAGCGACGGCCTGGATCAGGCCCAAGCGCGTGGATCGAGGCCCTGCAGCAAGATCAGCCTCCCCGGCCTCTGTGCTCCAGCTGAGCACGGGCCGGATCCTGGCCCTGAGATTCTGGAAGCTGGAAGCTTTCGGGGTGCCTTGGGCCAGCCATGGACTCTCAGCCCAACCTACCCAACAGGGTTGTTGTTGCGAGGGCAAGACTGATGGAGGAGGAGGAGAGCTACGCAGGCCGCCTTGAGTACCTAGAAAAGGCAAGACAGAAGTATGAGAGGGAGGGAGGGAGCGAAACTGGTTGTGTGCAAGCATGAGCAACACCCCTGGCCGAGATGCTCTGGGCTCCTGCTCTCCTCTCCGATTGCGTTTGGAGGCGGCGCACGGCCAGACCCTGGCCCTGCCTGCGAGGCGTGTGCTGGCCCTGCACCGCCTGGACCCCACGGCCCGGAGCCGCTCTTTGCTGTGCAAGTTCGGCCCGAGCACGAGCGCAGGTCAGGCGCTGCTTTTGCGTCTCTGGGGCACCGCTGCCCTCCCGCCCGCCCTCCCTCCTGCAACAGGGCCGGCTGCCCAGGCCACGGCGCTCTTGCTGCCCCTGCTGGGCAAGCGCCGGTCCGAGATGAGCTGCCCGGCACGGTCCTCCCGGATATGCTCGTCGTCCAGAACGGAGCGGAGCGGAAGGACGGGTCGCTGCTCTGCTCGGCTGGGGCGGGTTGCTGGCATTTGAGCGCATGGGGGAATCAGCCCTGTGCGTCCGATCTTCCAGAATCCACCTTACCTTTTGCACCGTACACCCACAGAAAGTGCTTCCCAGTGCAGCCATGTGTTGGGGTCCTCCTTCACCCCCCCCCCGGCTCCCCGTTCTACCCTCCTAGCTTTCTACCCATGTGGGGATGTGATGGGAGTGGAACCATGCACCTCCAGCTTAGGTGGTGGGACCCGAAACTTTGTAGGGCGGGATTTAGTGCTGCTCCAACTGAGCCCCCCCCGCCCCCCCAGATGATTTGGCTTCAGCTTCCGCCATCCACAGAAGGACCAGAACAGAATGGACGGCTGGGCTGGTCCTGCAGGGCTCTCCGTACCTTCTGGACAGCAGGCCCACCCGGCTCAAGAGAAGTGCTGCCCCCACAGACCACCAGTGGCAGCTCCGATTCCCCAGCAGTCCACTCCATGGAGTGACCCTGCTGAGTCCCAGCAGTGGGGGAGAAATGCCTCCCAGTCCACTTTCCCCGCATCCCGCAATGGTCCACACCCCTCCTCCTCCTCTCTGTGCTTAAGCCTGGGGGAGCCGAAGGCCCAGCCCCACAAGGGAGGCGGACAAGCTTCCGCTCCCAGGATCAGGCACGGCTCGAGGGCAGAGGGGTGCCGGCGAGGGCAGGCTCGGGGCGGCCCTGCATGCGCGCCGATGCGACGCCGTTGGCTCAGCCAGTGCTCTCCCTCTTTCGGAGGCCGGTCCCCTGGGAACCTTCTGGACGCCCGCCTGAGCAGGCCCACCTCGAAGATCGGAGTTCGTCAAAACACAAGATGGGCAACGTTTCGGGATTCTAGCACCCGCAAACCCGTTCCGAGAGGCTCCGGGCACCTTGGGCTGGCTGCTCGAGGACCCGGGGCTGTTGGTCGTCATCTTCCTTTCCTGTTCCATGTCTTATCTTTTACTTACATTCCTGCACCAGTCCATGGCCAGAGCTGTGGTGGAATATGGGTGTGAAGTGGCCAGATACTAGCCGGAGCCCTCCGTTTCCGGCAGAGAAGGCTCGGGGCTGCTTTCTGTTCGGCCCTCGGCATCTCCTCCCACTGCAGGATTCGGCCCGTAAACCCCCAAGTCTGGCCCCGGGTTGCCATACAAGGCAGGCGCTGCGACGCCTTACCCTTTGTTAGAGCTGGTGGAGGTTCTAGCCAGGGGTGGAAAGTGGGCTAAAAAGTCCCCAGTTCCATCACCAGCTCGTTTCCAGATGTGACCCGGGGACAGGGATGACGTTTTGGTCCTTTTCGCTGTCTCAACATGCCTGGAAGTGCACCCAGGGGCAGCTGCTGGCGCAGGGAAGACAGGCCAGGGCGAGGCACTTCGCACCCAGCTGTGTGGGGGCACATGGTGGGCCAGAGCCCCCCGCATGAGAAGCGGTGGGGACCAGCAGCAGTTTGCAGGGGTTCAAGGCTGCAGCCGGGCTGTGTTGGGCCCACTCAGTCCCAAGACGAGAGCGTGTGAGGGGGCCGCACATACATGTCCAGCGCCTGACCGTGGCCGTGCCCGGTTTCTGCACGGCGCCAGGCACCCTGGCCCACTCGAGGCCAGCGGCTTCGCCTTGCGTTACGGGCTTTAATTCCAGCGGAGAAGCAGGAATGAAGCCAATTCCAGTTTAAGCGAAGCACGATTTGCGAGACATCGCAGCCCCAACACGGCACTAATTTCTGGCATTTTCAACCTGTCTCCCTGGGGGGTGAGCGAGGAAAAGGAAAGACGCTGGAAGAGTGTGAGGATGTCACAGTGTGAGTGACCTATTAAATAGGCTACACAAAGAAAGCAGAATAGGTGGGTGTGCCGTGTGCATGAGAAAGAAGGAACCCTAGACAGACAACGAGGCACACTGCAAAGCGCCCCCCCCCCCTGCAGCACACAGCCGGCCCCATGAGCCCACCCACCCCTTGCGAGGGAACAGCAGAGGACACCCCGCCGCAGCAGAGTGGCCGATGTCCTCGTGTTTCTTCTTAAACACACCCAGAGAAACAACTCCCACCAGCTGCTCTGCTCTACTGATGCCCCCCCCCCCCCCCGCCAGGGGGGCCCCCGGGGCTTGCAACCGCTCCGGGATCGGCCCGGGGGCCCCAGCTGCAAGCTGGCAGCCTGGCTTAGCTTCGCGCTGAATTTTGCCTCCAGGAACGCAAGAATGTCGCCCCAGCTTGGGTGTGCATGGGAGCGATGAGCAATCCGGCGGGCGGTCTGGGGGTCTCCTGGCTGCGGCTTGGAGGGGCCCCAGGTGAATTTTGCCGCAGTGCTTAGAGCCACTGGTGCGAATGCAGAATTGCGCGACGGTGGGCGAAGTGCGTTGCCAGCCCCGAGCGAGCAAGTGAAACCCACGGTCTGGCACTGCAGCTCCTTTCGGGGCTGGAAGACTCCCGTCTCGCTGAGGCACCCAGGGGGCTGCGGAGGGGCTGGGGCACGGCTGTGGCGCACGAGGCTCCGGCGGGTCGGCCTGTGAACCAGTGAAGCACCACGACGGCAGCGCATTTCTCACTCCCTCCGGCAGGGGGCCCAGCAGAGGCCCAAGCCATGCGCGGCTTCAACTGCCTGGAGGCACAGCACTCATTTTTAATGCGCGTTTCCGAGAGGTGTGCAGGCTCGGCTTTTGTCGGGCCTCTGGGGAGAGCGGCCCCCTGCAGCTGGTGGCCGTGAGCAGCCCTCACCCCGGTGCCTTTGGCCCCCGAAGCGGCTCTCGCGGGAGCGAGTGCGCTGGCCTGCCATTTCCTCCCTCGCCCACCCCAAGCCGGGTGCCCAAGCCCAGCTCCGCAAAGCAGGCTTCCTGCTTGGGCACCGCTCCGTCACTCGGTTTTCTGAGTGGAGCGCCGAACCAAAACCTGCCGTGGGTGCTGGTCTGGGGAAGCGCAGTCTTCGACTGACCCTCCCGAATTCTGACGCAGCTGAGAAGTTGTGCGAGCGAGGAGCGGAGAGCGAGTGTGGCGAGGGCCCCGCCGGGAGGAAGGAGGCCCGATGCGCTGTGTGCGCCGGCGCACACAATGGGCAGCGCTGTTCCTCGAGAACCGAGCGAAGGCTGGGCTTGGGGCAGCCAAGGGGCTGAGGGGCCGCCATGAATACCAAATCGGAGGAACACCCGCACGCTGCCTCCTCCCGCTCAAGGGCCCATTGTCCACGGCACCAGGACCCGGCCTTTCAGCGCGAAGGATTAGTTCCGTCCGGGAGCCGAGGTGCTCAGCATCCTAATGACGGAGGGCAGATTGAACTCCTGGCAGGAACGGGGGTGCGGTGGGGTGGGGTGGGGGGAGCCTTGGCCGGTCTCAGAGATGCGGCTCGCAGCTCCCTCTGAAGCTCACCCCCACGCTGGGAGGGCTTTGGGGAAGACTGGCCCAGGCCCCTGAAATGGCCAGTTCAGTGTGCTTATGGGCACCCCTCACGCGAGACCACAGAGGGTCCCTCGCAGTCGCCGCCGCCAGCGTGAGGTCGGAGGGGCTGCGATAAACACAGGAGGTTAAAAAGTCTGAACCATCCATGACTTACCACGCATGGAAAGGTACACATAAAAGGGCTGGGAGAACCCAAGGGCCGGGCCTGCTTCCAGCCCTGCTGGCCTTTTTCCCTTCTGAAACTGGTTTTACTGGGCGCATGCACCGCCCTGCCCTGGCCGGCCTCTGCGGCATCAAGGGGCGCTCCCTCGCCGTCTTTCTGTGCAAGCCGCTAATGGTGCCTGATGGAAAGGCAGACGGAAATGGAAATGAACTTCACCTGTACAAGACACTCTGAAATGAACAAAACTGGGCTACGCCAACAGGGGGGTTAATTCATGAGGACTAGTGCCTGGGTTGGGGGTAGCTGGCTGTATGTACTCCTTCCCAGAAACGATACCAGCCTGCTTGTGAAAGTGCTTCTCTGCCAATGAATAAACCAATCACACACTTAGTTGTTTAAAAAAAAAAAAGCACCCGCATGTTTATTTCACAAAACTGAGTGGCTGCACCGCAGGAGCCAGGTCCCCCCACCCCACACAGGACAAGATTTGCAGAAAACACACAACCGTCTCACCTCTTGCTTTCTAGGTGTACAGAAACCCAATTGTCTTAACAATTCATATACTGCAGGTCACAGTTAACAGCAGAATAAAAAAGGCAAGTTCTCTAGTCAGAACTTTTACATTTGAAGCGGATCTTGCTAAAAACAACCTGAGGAAATCCGTCTAAAGAGGACCACGTCTGGAATCCAAATTCCATGCTGCTCCAAAGACAATGGGGGGGGGGGGGGGAGAGGGGAGGTGGGAGGCGGGCGAGTCCCCCTTCCAAGTGCGCAGGTATGGGAGGCAGGCGCTCGCTCGATCGCAAGGTCTGGCTGGGGCTTCCCTCACCGCCCCCGAGACCGAGGGGGTGTCGCTTACCGGGCCCGATGTGCTTGGCAAGAGAGCTGCGCGTGCGCAGGAAGCTGGTGGGCCAGGACAGGACAGCGCTCCCCCCCTCATGGCCCAAGCACCTGATCCGAGGGGGCCGCACGCCTCCAGCGCAGCGGCGGCGCAAAGAGGCGGCGGCATCGGCTGCTGCCAACAACCCTCTTTTGCATAGGGGTACAGTGCTGAATTTGGACGCCCCCGCCCCGGCGAGCCGCTGCTGGAAATGGCCGCGCGGCCGGCCACCGACGCCAGGCCCATGCGTACCGAGAAGGCCTCTGCTGCTGGAACGGGGGGAGGCGGGCTGGCGGCTCGGGGTGGCCGTCCCGGACGCCGGGAGGGGATGGCTCCTGTGCACCCGCACGGCCTGTTCCGCGCCCCAGGGCACCCTCCTCACCAGAGCCCCGTGGGCACGGGCGTGCCGGGCTGGCGGGGCGGCTGTGCGCGCTGGAGGCAGGCAGGCAGGCGCAAGCGCCGCTTCTGAACGCCCAATCGGGGCGATCCGGAGAGGCAGCAAGCCGGCGGCCAGGTTTGCTCCCCTGCGCAGCGCTCGCACGAGGTAGTTCTGACAGCCCCAT
Source organism: Varanus komodoensis (assembly GCF_004798865.1). NCBI lineage: Eukaryota > Metazoa > Chordata > Lepidosauria > Squamata > Varanidae > Varanus > Varanus komodoensis. The sequence continues at coordinate 739,438 of NW_025335289.1, forward strand.
GAGCGCCCACAAGCCAGGACTCGGCACTGCTGCCCTCCGTGAAAGGGGCGCCAGGACCCATCCCCCAAGGACGGGGCGTGGGGCTCGGTTCCCCTGTGGCTGTTAGGATGCTCCACCGGGAAAGACGACGGGGACGGGGAAGGCGGACACGCAGCGCATGGCCCGCCCTCCCCACCCAAAGGCTGGCAGCAGGAGATGCCCGCTCACGCTGCGCGGCAGGCCGAAGCCCACCGGTGAGGCGGCTCCCAGCTCTTGCCAGGGAAGATCGCTCGTTCGGCTTGGTAACCGCAAGGCTGCGCAGCCTCCTGAGCAACCGCCTGCCCGCCCGCAGCACCTCCGGCCAGCCTGCACCGGGACGCCTGGGCGAGGGGCTGGCAGAGCGCCCTCGCTGCCCCGATGCGGCATCCGGGCAAGGCGCCCCCCCGCTGAAGGGTCCCGGACAGCCCCAGCGGCTCCCCAGCTCCGCCACGTCGGCCACACGGGGAAGCAGGAAGGGCCGGGGCCGAGCGTGCAGAGCACCAAGAGGAGGCCGTGCCGGTTCCAGGGGAGGCTCCGGCCGGGGGGAGCCGCTGCCCGGGAGGGCGGCCTGGCCGCAGACTGGCGGGCGCCGTGCCTGCGTGCGCACCCGGGGGAAAGTGCCGGCGGAGGGAGTGGGGAGGGGGAGGGGGAGGAATGTGGCTTTGGGTCATGGCGTCGCAGCTTGAGGAGCTCCTCGCTGCTGGGCCGGTCAGGGCGCCGTGGGGGCTGCTGGTGCTCCGGCTGGAGGCGGGGTCGCCCCGTCCCCTGGGGGCGCCGGCTGCTGGGCTGGAGCAGGATCTGCAGAGGAAGACATTCGACAGAGAGCTGGAACGGGGCGCTCGAGACGCGTGGTGGGTTATTCCTCCGCTGTCCGGCCAGAGGACCGTCGTTCTGGCCGGGGGTCCCGCCACCCGCAGGGAGCTGCTCTCCCGCCTCCCGGGGGGAAGAACGAGAGAGCCCCGCCCACCCCTGCAGGACCGAATCAGCATGAACGCGGGGCCCACGGGAACCGTGCCCACCCACGGGAACCTCGCGGAGACCGACACCTCCCGGCACACGCCATGGCGGCTCGCCCTCCCCACCCAGGGGCCAGCTCGACGGGCTGGGTCGCGCCCCCCACCCCCCGGTCAGCCCAGCCCATCCGAGCAGCAGGGACAGATCCGGCTGCTGCTGAACGTCCGGCCCGGGAGGCAAGAGGTGCAGAGCCGCTGGGAACAAGCGCAACGGCCCCCGCCCCCCGGGCCCTTCCGAGGGGCCTCCAGGGACACCCGGGTGCAGCGCTTGTGCTGTCCTTGCTCCAGGTGGAGGGGGGGGACACCGGGAGGAAGGCCACAGGGAAGAGCTTTGGGGTGTCCTCCCCCCAAAGGCCCCCACCGTTTTCGTGTGCCCCGCCCTCACTCTAGCAGGGAGAAGGAAAGCTGGGGAGCAGAGAGAGCAAGGACAGCGTGGCGATGCAGCGCCACGTCCCCCGAGGCGGCCCTTCCCATGTGCGGGACGGCACCCGGAGGGGCCAGCGGGAAAGAGCACCGGGAACGCCCAGGAAGTGCGCCACGGGACTGCTCCCCGGTCAAGCGGAGGGGCCGACGCTGCCCTGCGACCAGGAGCCGTGCTTTCCGGCTGCGAGGCCGCCCTTCGGACACCTGGGCCGGAAAGGGGCTTCCGAAGCGAAAGGCGCTCGATTCAAGTCACATCCCCAAAGAGCCCTCTAGACAGGTGCCTCCCGCTGGCCACGGAAGGAGCGCGGGCCGCCTGGAGACGGAGGGGCCCTCCCGGGAAGGCCCTCTGCACGTTCCTGCGATCGGTCGGTCGGGCCAGGCAGTGCGAGACTGCTGCTGGGAGGGGACCGGGCAGGGCCCGCAGCAAGAGAACAGCGGCCGTGCCGACTCTCCCACTTACACAGCCCGTTCGGAGAAGTCAGGGGCCCCCGGGCCCCCACAATGTTTCCGGCCATGTGCGCTGCGCTCGACGAGGGTGTGCCGCCGGCTCCTCCGGGGGCCGCAGCCGGCATCGCTCGGCCCGGCACAGACTGCCCGGGCATCACGGAGCCTGGCCCAAGGATCGGACCTGCGGGAAGGAAAAGCGGCAGTTACTGGGGGCAAGTGGGAAGGCGGGCCAGCAGCGCTCGCGGGAGCCGCAGCCGGGCGCTGGGAGAGCGCCGGCTTGGGGACAGCGGCCGTAACGGAACGGCCCAACTGCTCTATCAGAAGCAGGCAGGCCGGATGTCTGACAAGCGCCGCAAACTGGAGCGAAGGGGTGGCAAGAGCAAGATGCGCTCCAGGCGCGAACAGCTGGGCCGTCGCACCTCTGCCCCTGTGCTCCGCTGCCTCGCACGGAACGGCACCAGCTCAGCCACGTCTGCCCAGGCCGGGCCCCCCCAGGCGCCGCAGCCCACTCGAGCCCGCTGGCGCAGCAAGCCAGCATGCAGGCAGGGGCAGGGGAAGGGAGGAGCTGCAGGGCAGCTGTTCGGGGGGGGGGGCAGGCAGGGAGGGAGGCCCCCGCAAGGCCGGGTCAGCACGACCCCCTGGGGACAGGCGGCCAAGGGGCCGGGGCAGGACCCCGTCGCGAGGAAGGCGAGTGGCAGTGCCAGGAAGCTGGGGGAGCCAGCCAAAGGGGCAGCGAGAGGAAGGGCTGGGATTATCAGCTGAGCACCATCTGAAATGCTGACGGACAATCACAGGGAATCCTTTCCAGACGGCCTGGACTGGCAGCAGCAACTGCCCAGCAAGGAGACCCCGAGAAAACCGTGGTGTGAGAGGGGCCCGCCAGCCCGTTCTCTTCCATTTCCTGCGTGGGGAGCTGCCCGGGAGACCTGGGCTGCAGCTAGATCTGAATTATCGGAGGGGGCCTCATCCCCGCTGCCCAGAGATGACTAGGAGTGGGGAAGGGGACGCACAGAAGCTGCGCTCCCCCCACAAGAGCCGCCTTCTTCCGCACGACCGCCCCCTCAGCCAAGCAGCCTCTCGGGGGAGCTGAGGCCGTGGGGGGGAGCGGGCCCAGGCCAGGGAATTCCTAGCTAGGCACAGGAGGCGAGAGTTGCGCGCCAAGCGATTGGCTGCCAATCCCGACACCCACAGACGGCCTGTTACTTCGACAGCTTTATTCGGGTCTCGTTAGCGCAGAGAACCATTTATTTTGCTCATGCAAAACCCCAACCTGTCTAGAGACAGAAAGGGGGCAGCGCCGCCCACCTGCGAGGGCACACGCCGCAGGGGTCCGACCGGTGGCCTTCCTGGCCCTGCCAGACCACGGTTCTCTGGTTCTCAGAGCCTGGAGGGCGCCCCTGGGGCTCCGTCTGCTGCTGCCCCGGATGCGAGGGCGGGACCCCCCCCCCGGGCGGAGTGTGAAGGGCCCACAACTGCACCGGGGCGGAGGCACAAGGAGCCGCAGCTGGGAATTAAGGGGCTCCCCCGGGTCCCCTGCGGTTGCAGGCAGCCCCCCCCCCCAGGGTGCATGGGCATGGCTCCCCCCATCCCCGGGCAGCACAGCCTGTGTCTGAGCAGTCCAGTGACCCGACCCAGGCCTGCCCACATGGCCAGAGGTGAAGCCCCCACGAAGGGCAGGGCTGGGGGTGCTAGCGGGGGGGGGGGGGTTCTCACGGGCAGGCACGGCAGGGCGGGAGCTGGCAAACAAGCATCGGGCCCGTCACAAGGCTCCTCCGCTGCCCTGCAGACAACCCGCTCTGCCAAAACATCTTTTCGATTGGGCCCCGGCAATCCTTCTCGAGAAACCTGCGGGGCTCCTTTTGAATGTTTAACAAGCGAGGTGCCGCTTCAGGAGGTTTACCGTGAGGTCAAGGCTCCCGCTAAGCTCTTGCTCCGAAGCAGCTGCCTTTTCCCACCCAGCCCACAAACATCCCGGAGGAGATGGAGCTTCGCCTCGCAAGGGAGTTGACAGTCTCCTTCCCACTGAGGGAACTGGAATCCTGCGATCCCGTATCCATACAGTGACTTTATTTTTTATTTTTTATTAAAGGCTTTTGTATGCCGTCCTACTGTACAAAAATCTCAGGACGACTTTGCAGAAGTCTCCTCTGCAACCCGGCCGCAACCTGCTTTGCACACGGTGGGGCAGGCCGTGGGTGAAGGAGCCCAAGGTGGGGCCTGGTGAGTGCCAGCACCTTTTTAAACGTGCAACCTGCAACAGAGAGTGGCTTTGTGCTGTCTGAACCCAGACACCATGGGCTAATCGTGGGTGAAACAACCCACAACTAGTAGCGTCATTAATTGTGGGTTGTTCCCCCCACAATTACCCTACAGTCCTTGAGTTTGGACCCTGCAGAGCTGTCTGTGGTCAGGCTGACTGGCGACCGCATTTTCAAAACAGCCGGGACTGTACTGGGCACGGGCTGGAGCGAGGATCTGCTACTGCTACACGCAAAAGGTCCTGCACGTAGCAGAAAAATGGGGCAGGACCCACGGCCACCCTCCAGCCCCTTCCCGCCTGAGAGACAGCCGAAGAACTGGGGCTTTACGCTCAGGGGAGACAGCGCTGCTCTCCGTGAAGGTTTTGGGGGCTTCCGCACAGGACAGAGTCGACTGCGGGATCCGAAGCCTCGGAAAGCACCTTAACGCACACGAACACACCCGCAATCAATCGCGGCAAAAGGAGGAGTGATGGAAAAGGGCCACCGCCCCCCCGTGGAATCGCGCCCCCCCGCGTGGGACCCTCATCTCCAGGCCGAGGAGGCTCTCGGCTCCCCGGGGACTCCCGCAGCTCTGCTGCCTTCACCGCTTTTATTCACGCTCTCCCTCCGTGCGGTATATAAATAGCAGCCAGCGCTGGAGGTCGTCGCTGTATTCCCTGAAACCCGACACACGCCTCCTCGCAGCCGAGCGGCAACCCGGCTTCCTTCCTGATGAAACGCCCTCCCCAGACTGTCCTCGAGCTGCTAGCGCGAGAAAGAAGCAAGAGGACACGGGGCGGGGCTGCGTGGCCGGCCTCGCACGGAGCTGCTGCCCGGGCGGCGGAGGGCAGGCGCGGGCCCCGTCAAAGCCCCTCGCCTCCCCGTTTGGCTACCGGTGGGCGAGCCAGCCTGGCGCACAGCTGCAGCGGGGAGCGAGGGCCCCTGCGGGGGGCCCTGCGGGGGGGGGGGCTCCACCCTGGAGTGTCCTGGGATGCTGCAGCTCCAGTCTGCGCCACCTCCAGCTTGGCAAAGGACTGAGGCTCTGAGCCAGGGCCAGCGGTGGGCCCGTCAAGCGCCCCGGAAGCAGGGAAGAGATGGTGGGAGGCCGTGGCGTGGCGGGGCAGGGACGCTCCCCGTCCGCCGGACCCCCACAAAGCGCAGCACGACATGGCCCGATGGCATAAAAAGAGCTGACATGGGGGCACCGTCTGATCCACGCGAGCGCAAGCGACGGGGCTTGTGCAGCCGCCGTGGCGTGGGGCAAACCGCAGGCCATACGTGCGGCCCAAACTGCGGATTCCCGCGAGCGCAGCTCCTCCTCGGCCTCCCCGGAAGCGCTTCGGGCAGGGCCTGCCCGTTTCCCCCACAGGAGCCCCGCGCTCTCTCCCACTGGCTCACGCATTTGTGCTGGCAGACGGCACCACACACTCATCCTGCAACCGTCCCTTCCAGGCTTCGAACGTATCTATGCAGAGACTCTGAAAACCCAGGAATCACGCAGGGTTCTTTTCCTCCTGACAAATTTGCCTGCCAGGATGCTTCCCAAGAGGGGCCGGAAGCTTCTCCCCTTGTCATGGAGAATACGGAAAGCACGAACCAGAATGTTCCAGGCCTCACATGTGTGTGCCTGCGATGAGCGCCGAGTGCTCCCGGAGTGCTCCCGAAGGGCATTATCCCCCCTCCCTCGGCAGAAAGGGAAGAAGCAAGCAGCGGGGCACACGGCCTGGCCCGACACCCGGGCTGGGAGAAGCCGGGCCCTCCTTCACGAGCCACTGGGCTCGCGGCTGCCTGCCAGCGTCCAAACCCACACCACAGCGCCCGCGAAAATGGCTCCCCGCGAGCGCCAGACGCATGGCCCTTTAAGGCAAGAGGCTCGGAGGCGGCTCTCCAATCACAGCCACTTCCAGTCCTACAAATAAGGAGACAGGAGACGGGGGGGGGCACCTAAGCACACGGATTAAGCATGGGGCTGGGGGGGGGGGGGGGGGGGGGAGCCCCAAAAGACATGCTGCTCGAGGGGGAGGAGGAAGAGGAAAACGCAGCTTGAGGACTCCGAGGGGAAGGCAGAAAGCACTGTGAAGCGTGACCTACATAAGCGAAGGGGGAGCTTACGAAAAACCCCAATGGCAGATGTTTCGGGAGGGGAGGTGGAGAGGTTCGTTACTGCGGAGGCAACCCACTGAGAAACCCTCCCACGTTCCTCCCGCGCCTCCCTTCCGCGCCCGGTCACGGAAGACGTATGGCGAAGGCGTCAGGCGCAGACGCGGTCGGACTCTGGGGCCAGGGGAAGCCCGAGCACAGGCAGGCCCCCGGGGGCAGTGCTGACACATTTACTGGCCGCCCCCCTCTGTGAAAGGCCAGCGATCACATTCAATGCAGCGGAGAAGCTGAGCAGAAGGCCCGCCGGCACTCCGAGCCCTCCTGGACCGGCACGTGCCCACCCGGCGCTCGGCAAACGGCCCGAGTTGCTCGGGGGCAGCCCGCGGCGAGCCGGGAAAGGAAGAGGGCCGACCGCTCACAGCAGGCCCTGCGCAGGACTGAGCCTCCCCGTCTGCACAGCGGCCCGTCCGGCGCTCCCATGGGGAACGGCACCCAGCGGCCAGCACGAAATTGGAGGGCTTTTCCTCAGCATGAGGCAGACCTGCAGATTCGCGTCCCCTGCTCTTTAACTCTCCTACAACATCGTCTCTATCTCTGGTTGTGAGGGATGCGGGGGGCATGGGAGGGGGGTTGTTTATTCAGTCATCTGGCGTGTTTGCAGCTGAGGCGGGTGAGCCAGAACTGGGAACCTGCGGCTCGCCCACCTCTGATCCTCAGAGGAGAAAAAGCAGCCGGGGGCCAGCCCTGCGCCCTGCCTCTCCCCGTAGGATTCCGAGTGGAAAGGTGCTCCGTGCGCACTAGAGAAGATCTGCACACCAATGACATGATGCACAGCCGCTGGAGCAGGAGGGCCAGAAGACGCAGAGCAGCCCTGCCGCGGGAGCACGTGGCCTCGCTCAGGAGGGCCACCCTCTCCTCAGCCCCAAACCAGGAAGGGATCCTGCACGGCGGTCCGGGAAGCCGGAGCCCCTTCTGCAGTGGGTCTCCCGCAAGAATCCCGGAGCACAGCAGGACTGCCTCCCGAGCTTCCCACTCTGCCTGCCAGGAAAGAGGCGTCTGCTCCTCCGACTGCCCCCGTGCTCCCCCGGGGCTAAGCACCCGGAGGGCCATTTTCTGGGCTACACTCGCCAGGTCCCGGGGCCCGAGGCTCCGGCCGCTTCCGCGCACACAGCGCGGCAGGCAACACCGCCTCGCAGGCCGAGCCGCAGAACCCGGGAGTAGCTACCTTCAAATATTTATGGCTGCTAAATAAAACATTGCTGTCAGGGGCTAGCGACGACTGGAAGGGAGTTGAGTGTCTCCTGCTGGCATAAAACGCCCGGATGCTTCGGCTGCAAATCCCGCCATTCCCACCCAGCGTGGCTGCAGGGGGCGGCTGGCGGGGGGAGGCTGGGCGAGTGCTTCCTGCGGCATCCGCGCGAGAGACGATGCCCCCGCCCAGCTCCCCTCGCTGCCAATTCCGGCACTGTTGGCTCTTTTGCAGGGTCAGGTTTCAATCGCTGGCACCACCTTGAGAGCACAGAGAGCATCCGAATGCGCTGAGGAAGCGGCTGCTCGGCACGTTCGGGGGGGGGGGGATATCCCGGGAGCCTCTGCACGGCTTGCAGCAAAGGGCAGCTGGGCGCTGCCCCCAAGAGCAGGGGTCCCAAGTCCGCTGACGATGCCCCTGGGACCCAGAGCAGGGAGTGGCCCCCACCGCCCGGGGCAGGGCAGACTCCCTTCCCCACCACCGCGCCAGCGGTCCTCCTAGCCAAGCCCCCGAGCACGTTCCAGACAGCTGGAGAGCTGATTGGAATTCCGACCAAGTAGGACGTGAGACAGTCGTCCCGGCTCCTGCATTCCAAGGAGGGAGGGAGGGCTTTGCAGAGGCCGATTACCTGCGTCTTTTAGGCCGGCCCTGTGTTCGCAGACACCTCTAGAGCTCCCGAAGGCAGGAGTGGGCGCCACCTCCTCAGTTCAGCGGGCAGTGCCTGTGCTGTCGTGTGCAATCTTAGCTGCCCACCAGAAGTGCAGGTCTGCAGGTGAATGCGAAAGAGGCCGAGTGCTTCCGCAATCACGCGCTGCCCATTTTTTGTTGATTTTAACCAGCGATGTTTGCAGATTGTGCTTTAGTGGGCAGGGAGTACCAGCGAAGAGGCCTCTCGCCGGTCGGTTACACATTCTGTTTGCGACTCCCTCTAGGGATCGACTACCCAGCAGGGGGACGTGAGGCCGAACTTAAGCGTTTAATATGCGGATACTATGGAGCCATCATGGCAGGTCTCTGTTCAAAGGCACCGTGTGAGGCGCGAAGGTCTCTCTCTCGCCCGTGGATCTGTGCGAAAGGCTCCGCGCTGCTCCGACGCGGGTCGAGACATGCCAAAGCAGGAGCCCAACGCGGAGGCCTCCTCCCGTGGCCCCGGATGCAGCGTTCGCCACGCCTTCTCGGGAAGCTCCACCCTCGTGGCCGTGCAGAGACGGTCTCCGGGTGCTTCCCAGCACACGGAGCAGCCTCCTCCGTGCAGGCCCAGGCGCCGCCCCCCCCCCCCCGTGCTCGGGAAGGCGCTGCCCCTGCAGCACCACAGGCCTGCACCGAGAGGGGCGCGCCCGAGAGCGAAGCCAGGAGCCCGTCTTGCCCGCGACCAGTCCGCGCGCCCTTCCTGCTTCCGCCACCGCTCTCCGTGCTGCCCGCAGAGAGAGAGAAGCCTTCCCAGGGCCCCGGTCACCTGTGACAGGCACTTCTGGGCACAGACTGGGCAGCGCAGCTCCCCTGTGGGGCAAGTCCCTTGCACACCGAGGTGTCGCTCAACGCACAGCCACAGTCGCATCTGACCACACGACTGTGACCGGCTGCATTCTGGATGACGGGAAACGGCGCTGCCGGCTGAAAGAAGGCGCTCCCTGCACCGTAACCCCGGTGAGCCGGCAGAGGCCTGCCGGCTGGGCTCCAGGAACACGCTGGGGGGAGAGCCCCGCCCGGGTTCAGGCCTTCCCCACAGTAACACTGGGCATCGTAATGCGCTCCCCTGCGGGCCGCATCGAGCACTGGTGCCCCTCTCCGCGCTCCTGGAAGGCAGGGTGACAAGGGGAAGGTGGCTCGGCCTCGGGATCTCCTTCTGTGGTTGCCGTTCTGAGCTGAACCCCGTTTTTATGCTACCGGCCGACGCTGTGCGGGCCCCTGCAGCCCCCTTCCCAAGCCGCCCCCCCGCAGCCCCGCCCGTCACATCAGCCGCACTCCGCTCATCCTCTCCCCTCCTGCTCCGCTGGGTTAAGAGCTCGCTCGCTTGCTCGCTCTTCGTGTGCCATCAGTGGCGAAGCCAGGCCCGCTGGGGAGCGAACGGCTGCTGGGCAGAGTCTGGCAAGAGGCTCTCGCATGCCGTCACAAAGCCGAGCAGCGGCACCTGAGTGGCGGGGTACCCTCTGCGCCTCCTTCCCTCAGGCCCCCTCCTTCCCTCCCCTTAGCTGCCCAAGCGATCTAGGGAAAACCTTGAGGGCTTCCAAAGCCACAGCGGAACCACCGCTAGCCGCATCCCCATCCCCTCCGGCTGCCCGGATCTCCCCCGTGGAAACCCGCCAGCCCAGCCAGCCACGGCCTCGTGCAGGTGCACGGGCGGCACACGAGCCGCCCACGCACGGACGGGCCCGGTGAAATGGGGGCCACGGAGCGGCAGGCGGGGCAAGCGGAAGAGCCAAGAGGAAGAGGGAGGCGAGAGACCGCTGGGCACCGCGAGGCCCCGTGGAAGGAGCCGGCCCTTTCACGGAAGCCGCTCAACACTTTCTGGTGATCTCTCCTCATCACTACGGAGCGGTGTCACAAGCTCATCTGAATGGATGCACGACAGGCCCGGAGGAGATGCTCCCCGACATCGCAAACAGCAATCGGCTGATTAAACTCAACATGAGTCGCCCACCCCTGCAGGACAGCTGCCTGGTGACCAACGTCTCCTCCCGCATCAACCCGACCTAAGCTTGGCGTTACGAGCCACGGGGAAGGCCTTCCTCTAACGTTCCAACCATGGCGAAAATCTCCCCATTTTCTACAAAAGAGCAGGGCCTCCTCTGTGGTGGCACCTGATGCCCACGGGTGGTAGGTACTCTTCGTGTGAGCACGTTGAAACCTTTTCATTTGATCAGGCAGGGCAGTTACATTTCACTTTGATTTTTGACTGAAACAGCTTTTACAGCTTTCCATTTCATTTTAAGTTATTTTTAAGACACGCATTTTTACAGTAAAACTAGTTTTTATAGTAACTAGTACCCGAATGTTATTCTGAAATTCTCTTTTGGATTGAGGGGTGGTCTACATATTTTAGAAATAAGTTAATAAAACTTGCACAAAGTTTGGCCAATCTTTAAGTGGAGATCCTGTGGAAAAATAAAAGGAAAGCCCCTTCTCTCTCTCTAAGAAACCTCAAAACTGGCAGAAGTAGCGGGAGGAGGATACTGAAGGAACAACCAAGCACACTGCAGTTCCTATTGCAATTCTTACTTTCTACTGCGTTTTGAAGACACACAAAACCCTGGGCAACCTGCGTGATTAATTCCCTTGACACGCTCCGAGGTCACCGCCATCCGTCGGGACCATCCCAGACTGTGCCAGCGATTCAGGGAAAGAAGGTTGCTAATAGGGCATTTCCTAAATAGGCTTCCGCTTCAGCTTTTAATTAGTTTTGTTCATTTGCTGTATTTGATAGGGCGGCTAACTACTGGGGTACTGGAGCAAAAGAGGTTGAGTGGAATAAAGCCACCCAGCAAAACCGCTCGCTGTTTCCAGAATCCCCAGTCGGAGTGCTCATCACGCTTGACGAGAGGGGGCAGGCAGGGGCACAGACCACCCCGCCGGTTATCCAGAAAGGGCACACCTGGCAGCGCTCCTCTTCCGCCCGTATGCCACAGACACGCTGTCCTGCCAGAACGGCCTCCTCATCTCGGCGTGGTGTGCCCGGTGCCTCCTTGCCAGGGCAAGAGCTTCCTGCTGCTTGCCCACCTCTGTAAGACCCCTCCTTCTTTCTGGTCCCTGGAGGCCTGCAACATCTTGCCAGAAACGCAAGCTCAGCCCCAGCCTAGCAGCCCAGGAGAATATCTGCATGCAAACCATCCCGGCCCAGCAATATATTAATATTGATATCTGAGCCGAGCAATGGGATTGGCACCCGTGTTGTCCGGGGAAGGGGAGAGCAACACGCCCCCTGCTTCGAGAAGCCAGGGCAATGCGTCCCACCTCCCAAATGCTCCTTGCCACGAAGAGCAGCTGTTGGCAAACACGAGGGTTTAACGCCGCTCGCCTTTAAGGTGCTTCAGAAAATGATGTGCTGTTTCATTCATGCTCGAGAGCTTCTGGGAAAAGGCTTGACAAGCATCTCTGGAGGCAAAGCCCCGGCACCAGCGCTGAGGTGGAGCCGAGATTCAAAGCGCACCTGGAGCCGAGCGCACTCTGCCCTGGGACTAATGCGCACGCGTCCTGCGTCACCTCAGGACACCTCACCTCACTGCCAACAGGACTGTAGCGCCTCTGAAAACTCGGAGCCCCCAAAGTGCACGTTGACCCCTTGACGCGTCGCCTCCCGACCGCGGCCAGATTCGGAGAGGAGAAGCAGCTCGCTTACCAAAAACTTGCAAATGAACAGCCTAGACTGAAATCACGGAAGGCCGGGATGGAGGCGTGTCACAGAATAACAGAGGGCCGTAACGGGGCCCAGGAGGCCAGGGGGTCCAACCCTGCCCAGACAGCTACACCCGAAGCGGGCACGTCACGTCACCTTTGCTAAGCTGGAAAGGCACGGGCCTGCCGCTGGACGGGAGCCCACAAGCGGAACTGGGGACCCTCGGTGCCTTATAGGGCGCCAACGCTACTGCTCTCCCGTGATTCTGTACCAGCATCCGTCCACACGCAGCTAAGGAAGCAGGCCAGCTTACGCCAAAGAAACCTGCTAGTCTTTGCTTTATAAGAGCAAAACGGCTGTGCGGCGCCAGCTGCGAGGGTGTCCGATAAAAGAGCGCTGTCATCTAGAATTGACCGCAGATGATTTAAAAGATAACGCATTTATGAACACTTTGGGGAAAAGGCCTCCATGGTACGGTGGGGTCTCTTTACTGCCACACCAGCGTCGCTGCAACATCCAAACCTGAGCCAGAACCAATGCAGGATGATACGGACGGATCTCACTGCTGAGCTGGCATTCAAGGTTTGCAGGCATGTGGCCACCCTGATGCCGCCAAGCAGGAAATACAATTTTTGGCCCCATCAGGGCTGCTTTGTCCCAGAGCAGAGCACACGGTAGCAATGATTCAAGAATCCGGGACTGTCGGACCCTGCAGCTATGTCGTTTGGATGCGATACTGACAACAGGAAAGGATGTAAACATATCCATTCGATGTTCGCTCAAGATTTAATGTCAGCAGTCCAACTATTAAAAGCCACCACATGGAAGCATAGCAAGGTACCCTGTGTTAACAGTTGGTTCCTGAAGGTACCGGGAGAAGGATAAAGTTAACGGAATCTGTACAAAGAAGAGGTGGGCAAAAGCAGGTGGTATTTTTCTTTTCTTTTTTAAAGAGTTCATGAGGGGGAAATGCATGTTGGTTCTGTTAAATGTAGAACTAAGTGGCAGCGGTATTTAAAATTAAATGAAGGGTTAAAATAAGATTAAATTTATGGACTGATAGGAATTAAACATTTATTGTATTTTAAAGTATTATGTATCATGTTACTACTTGTAGATACTGGAATACGTACCAATCTTATAAACATTGCTGGTGTTCAAAAAATTACCAAGATATATTTTATAACATGCTTTTTGAAAACTGAAAAAACTTATTCCTTGAGGTTCCACAATAATTTGCTGCTTCAGCTACAATAGACTAATATGGCTAACCCTCTGGAAATAGCCAGAAGCGTGGCTTCTAGATCGAGAGAGGTATTACTACCACTCTACACGACTCTGGTGCGCCCACAACTGGAGTCTAGTGCTCAGTTCTGGGCCCCTCATTGCAGGAAGGATCTAGCCAGGTCAGAGTCAGTGCAGCGAAGGGCCACAAGGTTGGTGACTGGTTTGCAGGGGATGGGGAACGAGGCGAGACTGAGGGAACTGGGCTTCTTCAGCCTGGAGGAGACTCAGAGGGGATCAGTTGGCGACATACAGGTATGTGAGGGGGTGTCACACGGAGGTGGGGAGAGACCTGTTCTCCCCTGCAGAGGAAGGCAGGACGTGCTCCAACGGAGCAAAGCTCAGGAAACCCAGGTTCCATTTGGATGCCAGGAAGCACTTCCTGACAGTCAGGACCCTGAGGGTGTGGAATGGGCTTCCCCGGGAGGTCGTTGAGGCCCCATCAAGTGAGGGTGTTCAAAGATAGGCTGGACATGCACGTGTTACGCACATTGGGAGCGGAGCCGGCTGGAGCTGGGGGTCAGACTAGATGGCCCAGGAGACCCCTTCTGGCTCGCTCTGTTTCTCTGTTTCTAAATGGAGCCCTTTGGATGTGATCTTCCCCTCCCACCAGGGACACTGCAGGAGGCTGTGAACGTCGTGTGCCCGGGAAAGGCGAATGACATTCTCTGGCCCACCACTGGGTTGCCTGAGAATATGCAGACCTCACAGACTGGGGCTTTGGCATGTGGCGCAGCCCCCCCCCCCCCAGGGGTTCCTTCTGGCCCACTTCTTTCCCGGGTTTTGCCCTTGTGGGTTATACACCGCATCAGCCCTACTCCGAGTCGACCCATTGCACGAACGGGGCTGAAGTCAGAATAATGCTGGATACAGCGCAGCGCCACGAGTGCCGGGGGAAAACCGCAAGAGCGAAAACCCGCCCCGAGCATCGCCGCCCCCGCCCCGCCCCCCAAGCGACGAGGAAGCTCTCCGGCCCTTACCTGGCTGTGCAGGGTGAGGAGGGGGCATCTGGTGGTGCATCATGGAGTAGGGAGGGGGCTGCTGGTGGGACATCAAGCCCGGGTGGCCGCCCGCCCCGAGGGGGTTCATGCCGGGGCCGCCGGAGTGCTGGTGGGGCTGCGGGGCGCTTGGCACGTGCTGCTGCTGCTGCTCCAGCTGCTGGCGGGCGCGCAGCTCCGCGTACTTCAGCTGCTCCATGTGGAAGTTCTGGCGCTCCGTCAGCAGCTGCTGCCTCTGCTGCTCCAGCTACGGAAAGAGGAACGAGGCCCCGTCGTGAGCACGCGCGGAAGCTGCCGCAGCGCTTCTGCACCGCCCCACGAACTAAGGCCGGTAAATACCACGGGATTTTCCTATCCAGCCCCTGCGAGGGGACTGCAAGGCTGGGGGGCAAGCCACTGAAGTCCAGACAGGGCCCGATACCGGGGGGCCCACATCACAGGGGGCTGAAAGACCCTTCCTCCCGTGACGAGAGCAATGGAACCAGCGGCCCTTGGCCCGCCGTGACGAACAAGGCCGGGGAGGCAGGCGGGCCCCTCGGGGACCTTTACGCCGCGTGGGTCAGGCTTCGTAACCTAAGCTGGTGCACTGCACCTGCAACATAAAAGAGCAAATTCTGTGCGCGGCAACGGGGGCAGCCCAGCCGGTCACGCCCAAATCACAAAGGAGACGCAAATCTGCACCAGTCGGCTTGGTTGCTGGGCTTTAAATAGTTGCAGTCCCACCACCACCATCTTCCAAAAGGGTAACAGACGCAAGCAGGGGGTCTAGGGCAGCGTGTCCGACGGAAAAAAAAAGCTCAGGCACTCTCAGCCTTTTCTCTTTGTGAAAGGAGAAGGCACGGGCGCACCAGCCCAAGATCTGAGGGCCTCCAATGATGCGTGAAAGGCTCCGAATTCCGCCCACGCACAATTAAGTCCCCAGTATCACCGCTGCATTTCCACCCTGCTAGTCTTCCTCTTGCAAGAGGCCCAAGGCGGCCTGCAAGACTCTCCTCCTCTCCGTGCCGCCCGCGCGACCGCCACCCTGCGAGGCGGGAGAGGCTGCGCAGGACTGGCACGACCACAGCCACCCGGCGAGCCCCGTAGCCAAGCAGCCGCCAGGGCCCGGGCCTTGCCGAGGCCCAACCCACCACCCTGCCGGCACGCCACGCCGGGTGCAGAGGCGCCGGCCAGGCCCAGCCCACGGAGCTCGCACACAGGGTGCCCGCTGGACCTGGCTCCCGCTCCGGCGCGCCGGGCGGCCGTATACCAGCCAGCCTTCCGGACCCCCCAGCCCAACAGGAAGCATGGATGCAGCACAGCAGAGGCTGGTAATGCGCCACACCTGTTCGGAGGATGAAGGGAGAAACCTCCCACATCCCTGCCAGGGGTGCATTAATGCGCTGCCACAGTTTCTGGATTAACAAGGCTCCTGTTTGCGCAGTCTTGACTTGAGCACAATTAGGGCTGACGGTACGGAAACGGCTTCAGTTTACGCACTAAATCATGTTGATACGCAAACCTGCCACCTTCTGCGGCCCCCCGTTCCCTGGCAGGGAGGGGGCCGCGGCTGTCGTTGTGGCACGAAATGGCTCAGGCGACGCACAGCAGAAAACAGAAGCGGCATTTTTGGCCACCGGGAGTGTTTTGGAGGGAAATTTGCGAATGCCTCTCCAAGGAAACGGATTTGCCTTTAAGGAGGGAGCATCAAAGGCCAGGCCAGGCGAGGCGGCGGCTGCAGAGCACCCCCCAAGACGCGGGAGGCCGGGGAGAGCTCCCCCTTAGCAACAGCACGGGGTCTTGTCTGCCCGCAGGCGGGGGGGGGGGCAGCAGAGCGAGGGCGAAATTCAGGGAAGCAAGCCGCAAACTCCAGCTGGCGTGCGGCGATCGTCGCAGGACTGGGGAACGTGGGCCACGGGAAGAGGTGGGCTCCGTTCGACCCCCCGGAAGCCACTCCGGCTCCGCACGCTGGTGGCTCGCCTCCCCAAGCACCGCCTGGCCCTTCCGAGGGCAGCTCCTCACCGCCACGGGCGCTCCCCGCGTGCTCATGTGGCACGGTGCTGCCTCGGCGAGGGGGCGGCGATGCGCAAGGCGTCTGGCCGGCAGCTTTCCTGGCTTGGGTCCCCAGCCCCCGGCCAACTTCCTCTCGGGGCCGGGGCCGCTGCGCACCAAGCGTCTGGACGGGGGCCTGCGGGAGGGGAGGCCGCGAGTCCCGCCAGCACACGCACCGCCCGCGTCCTGCCCCGCACGCAGAGTCCCGCTTCAACACATGGGGCTTGCGTACTCTGCGCGAAGGGCCCGCCGGCGTGCCTGGGCGCCTGCGGACCGGCTTCTGGCTCGGCCCGGCCCCTGGCCAGGGCCCGTGTGGGAGAGGGGCCCGTGGGCGCGAGGGGGCCGGACTGCCCCATCGCTACTGCAGCTCCACTGAGCTCCCCGGCTCGCTGGGGGCTTCCCAAGGCGGGGGTGCTCCTCCACCTGCGGCCCAGGGTCCCCGCCCCGCTTCGACCGCCCCAGCCCAGGAGCAGGCGCGTGCCCTCCCTCGTGATCCGTGGGGGCAGGCCCCAAGCTCTTCCTTGTCCCCACACGGCTGGCCATTTCCGCCCTGGTGGCTGGCGGGGATCTGCGGTGGGCAAGCAGCGGCAGCAGGGGGAGGAATGGCGTGGGTCCCGATGGGCGAGGGCAGGCATGCCGAGAGGCGCGGGCTGGGAGGCGTTCCTCTCCCCACTGCTGGGACCCAGCAGGGCCGCCCCAGGATGTGGACAGGGAGGGAAACGGGGCTGCCACTGGCGTCCGTGGGGGCAGCGCTTCTCTTGAGCTGGGTGGGCCTGCTGCTGACCACAGGCCTGTCCGTCCAGAGCGCCCGGAGGGCCCCACGGAAGCAGCCCGTCTAGGCCAGCGTTCTGCCTCCACAGCGAAGCTGAACTCCAGGTCAGGTTTGCAGCAGCTGGAATCCAGGGGCAGCCGCCGTGACAAGCAGTCGCGGATCGCTCTGTCCTCCAGGGACACACGTCCCCTTCTGACGCTGTCACCGCCGCTCGCGGCAGCGGATCCCTGAGCTTAACTGTGTCTCACGAGCACCATTTCCCTTTCTCTGTCTTGCATCTCTCACAAAGTCGCCTTCATGGAATGGCTTGGGACTCTTCCTGGGAAGGGAGAAATGCTTCTATCCACGCAACTGTGGGAAACACCCATTTGCTGCTTCTACCTGCTCTTTAACTAGTTACCTCTCTCACCTCACAATAAGCCTGCCTAGAAGTCTTTGGGGGGGACTTTGTCCAAGGGCTTCCAAGGAGCCCCACAAAGATAGACCGTAATCGCATCTTGGCCGATACTCTCAAAGAACTCTGCAGCGATTCTTCGACAACTTGTCCTTTGATATTCTCAACATCTTTGTCTTCAATAGCGCTTTTCACTCATTCACCCAGAACAGGTGTTAAACTAACTAGCTTGTAATTCCCAGATCCTCACCAGCCCTCACAATCCTTTCTGAAGAGCCGACGTTGCCCTGGACACTCACTAGTGCTCTGGGATCTTTCCTTCGGGAGATATTGCACATTTTTGACAGAAGAAAGAAATTCCACCCATGCGTTCTTTAAGAACTTCCAGAGGAACGGCATCTAGGCCTGGTAATGTCTCCCCCCCCCCCACCATTATCAACCAGATTTAGAAGTGTAACTCCTGCCACGATAATTTCCCTCAGTTCCTCACTACTGAGTGTAGATGAACCCCAAGAGTCTGATGGATAAAACTTTCCAAAAGCCACAACTGTGGACCTTGTTTTGCTCCAACAACTCTGGGATTTTTCATTTCCCAACTCCTCCTCTAGGTTATCACAAGCCACAAGCGAAGGCCAGGTACGTGCCAAGTGCACTTTGGCCTAGTCGGACCCACTTGCTCTAAGTAGCTGCTCCACAAACACACATCTTGTCATACTTAAAATAAACAAGAGGGAAAGACAGGCCACAGTAACAAGCAGAAAGCAACAACAGGGCAACACAATGCAACGAAAAAGCTCCCAGATGGAGCCCTGCCTTCATCCAACCGGAACCATGAGCCTGAAATGGCCCGTGGTGCTTGCAGTCGCACCTTGGTACATCTTCCACTACCATTATGGAATCCCAAATGGCACACCGGAGGGCGTTTCGTCAGGGCTTGCCATCCAGGTACTGACCAGGCCAGGCCAGGCCAGGCCAGGCCAGGCCAGGCCAGACCAGGCCAGGCCAGGCCAGGCCAGACCAGACCGGCATGTCTGGAGCTCCAGCTGCATGTCTGCATCTCCTGCTTGCCAGGCCATGTTCTGGGCTTGAAAGGAAACCTCTGTGTGGACTCCGATAAAGGGTTAAAATGAGCAGTCCCCCAAGCCCCAACGCAGCTGGGTCTGCAGCGGGGGCACGCACACGGGGGAGCTGCCCCCTCCCCATCTTACCGCCTCTTTCTCTCGGTCCATGATTGTTTCCAGCTCCTCAAAATGACGGAGTTTGATCTCCAGCTTCTTCATCTGTGTTTCCACCAGAAGGGCCACCAGGGACTTTATCTTCCTTTCCTCAACGGCTGCTAAATGCTGAGGGAGAAGACACACACTTCACCGAGATGCAATCGAGACATCGGAGCGCTTTGCTGTATCAAACGAGCAGCAAGTCTGGCCTACGCGCCTCACTGGTACGAAACACCCATTCATGTTCCGTCCTCAGCCTGACACCAGCAATTCCCCTGGAGCTCCTGCGGTCTTCCTGGGGGGCCCCTCTGGGTGGGACCACCCCAGCTCTGGAAATTCCTTCCTGAAAAGATTTGACTGCCTAGTGCACTGCCAATTAAAGACATAATTGTCTGGACAAGCTTTTGGGGTACAGACAAGTGCGCTGTTTCTCTGAATGATCATGTTGATGGTTCTACTGCATTATTTTAGACATTTGCGATTTTGGATTCAAATCTGTTCGTGTGTTAAACTGTATTTTTGCAGGTTGCTCACCATCCTGGCTCTTTGAGAGGAAGGATGAGATATAAACAAAGAGACGCCTTATTTTGCTTCACAGTCCATTGAAAGGTGAATTAGTTGGCACCGAGATGGGGGCAAAACGCCCCAGGAGGAGCAGACGGGAAGGGTCTGCCATGGCTGAGCTCGGTGTTTTCTGCAGTGTTGCTGCAATATTTTGCCCAGGAAGCCGCTTAATGTCCAGATTTCACAGCAGGTGCACACAGTTGCTGGCACTTCTCCCTCGAATGGCTCTATGAACAATTGCATCTGAACCCATTTAACTACTTTAAGATGGCTCTTCTGGCCGTATTGGGCCAGGCTTTATTTCCAGTAGAGTAACGGGACTATGGAAGTGGGCAGGAGACCACAGGATGGTGTTCAGTGTGGATCAGTGCAAGGTCTTGCACTTGGGGCGTAGGTGTCATAAGTACAGGTTGGGGGACAAGTGGCTGGAGAGCAGCGCTTGTGAAAGGGACCTCGGGCTGCTGGTCGACTGCAGGCTGAACGTGAGCCAGCCGTGTGATGCGGTGGTCAAGAGGGCGAACACCACCCTTGGTTGCAGAGCCAGAAGTGTGGCTTCTAGATTGAGAGAGGTATTACTACCACTCTACACGACTCTGGTATTGTGCTCAGTTCTGAGCCCTTTGTTACAGGAAGGATAGAGCCAGGTTAGAGTCAGTGCAGCGTAGGACCACAAGGCTGGTGGCCGGTTTGCAGGGGATGCCGTACGAGGCGAGACTGAGGGAATTGGGTTTCTTCAGCCTGGAGAAGAGAAGACTCAGAGGGGATCTGTTGGTGACATGCAGGTATGTGAGGGGGTGTCACACGGAGGTGGGTAGAGACCCGTTCTCCCCTGCAGAGGAAGGCAGGATGTGCTCCAACGGAGCAAAGCTCAGGGAGCCAAGGTTCAGTTTGGATGCCAGGAAGCACTTCCTGACAGTCAGGACCCTGAGGGTGTGGAATGGGCTCCCACGGGAGGTGGCTGAGGCCCCATCGGTGTGGGTGTTCAAGGACAGGCTGGAAATGCACATGGTGGGCATGTCGTGAGCGGAGCCGGCTGGAGCCAGGGGTCAGATTAGATGGCCCAGGAGGCCCCTTCTGACTCGCTCTGTTTCTATGTTTCTAATAACCTCCACACCTGCAGCATGTCTCAAGGCAAGATATTCTGGAACATCCCCACGGAACAGTGTCCCTGCCCCTGCGTAGGGGCAGGTGGAGGATCTGAGCCATTACGTTCCGCTCGGCCTGTATTGCGTAACATGCTAAGATAGATTTTGCTAGGTCGGATTATTAATGGTTTTTGGGGTTCAGAAGCGGAAGGCATCCACTTTTTCCTAGCCCGTGTACTCCCCCATGTCAGTTACCAAGTGACCACTTTTACTGGGTTATGTTTTAAAATCAGAAAGAACTTTTTATCCATTCATGTTGTCAGACACCTGACCAAATAGCATCCACCCATTAGGTTTGTAACCGCTTTAGCCTCGCACCAACAGCATGGTCCTATTTGTCTTAGAGTCGGGGGTTGGATGTGCTTCTGGTTCCAACTTGCGGTTACAACAGCAACATCTCATTCTTAGACGGTGTTTGTACAGATGGATCACTAGTGTCGACGTGCCTGAAAGGTAATTCTGACCCTTGTATGATTATGTGGACCTTCGGTGCTCAAGCTGACCGAGCTGTGCTGGGTTAACTTCCAATAAAAACGTGACGGAGTCGCACCCCAAAGACAAAGGCAAGGCTCACCCAGGGACGCTACGTCTTCCGTGTGCTTCTAAAGCAAACCAAGGCGGAGGCTGCTCCACAAGTCATTTGGGAGCCGTGCCGTTCCTAACGGCATGAAATGAGCCCCCGCTTTGTAAGCGCAGAGAGCAAGTCATTAAGGGGCTTAAGCCCCTCCTCTCTGAGGGCCTCCCTCTTCAAAGGGCAACGGGAGAGCTCAGGCAGAGCGGAATCCCTGCCGCCCCCACAAGCACGACTCATTCCTGGCCGGCCGGCCGGCCGTCTATGGGGCCTTCTCCTGGCCCCGCGGCAAGTTCCACAGGCTGCAGGGGCCAGCGAGGGGCACCCCCTCCAGCCGAGCCAGGTGTGAGAGCCCTTAGGCCAACATGGCAGCCGGCCCGATGCCAAGGCCCACCTTTCATCTTACACTGCTCACACACAGCCCCTGCTACGGATTCTACCACCTTCTCTCTTCCCTCCTTAGGGTTTGTTTTTCTGTTGTTGTTTTTTGTTTGTTTTTAAAGGAGCCCATGGTTCCTTCAGGGGCAATGTGAGAGACGCCACCTTAGCGGCTGCTCCCAGACAGCGGAGCCGCGTGCCAGAGGTGGCTGGGCCGGCTTCCTCTCGGCCGTGCTTTTGGCAGCACCCGCACGTTAGCCGAAGCAGTGGGCCTTTCGCCTGCCAGCCGGGTTGTGGGGCTGGGCTGGGCCGGGCTCCTAGGCTGCGGCTGCACTTTCCGTTTGAATACACTGGCTGGTCATTCAAATCAAGCTTGTTTCTAGAAATGCGCAGCTCCTGGGACTGTTAGCTGCCTTGCGGAGCATTTAATCGGTGGAAAGGCAGAGCACTCGCTCATCAGTCAATGATGGCGCCCTTTTGGGAAGATGGCACCCCTATGAAGCGGCAGCAAAAGGCCGATGCAGGGCAACCACACATTTAAGGAAGCTGGACTCAAGAAGCCTCCCGTGGAAGCCGCGCACAAACTGTGCTGAGACTGGGGGAGAAATTCTGCTCGTTAGCTTGGGTGCCAGACGATTAAGAATGCAGCAGCGGAACTGCAGCTCTGAACGACAGAAACACAAGGGCATTTCTCCTGTTGTGTAGGAACTACACACAAGTTTGCTTCAGACACAATTTGGAATGCATTAAGTTTCTCCTAAGTGACTGTTAATGGAGTTGTGAAGGAGGAATGCTTGGCTCCGTTCTCCAGTCTTCAAACGACCAAAAGAAACAGCTCATCAAATATTGTAAAAGAAGCTGACAAACTTTCTGGAGGGGCGCTCTCAGTGTGCCTTTTAGGAAGCCTACAATAGCAGCCTTAAAGCATTCAGGAGGAAAGAAATTTCCCTTAACAATCACATTCGTACAGCTGAAGCGGAGGAGCACAAGCAGCGCATTCTGAGGCACAAGAAACAGAGACAAGTCCCAGGGCTTCGCGACAATGCCATCATTTTCAAAGCGATCCCCGAACAGCACCGGAAATCAGATGCACTGGAAACCAGATGCACATAACAGACCTTGGCTTTGGTGGCAGCCGAGGCAAGAGCAGCAGCTGCGGCCGTCGCAACGTTTCCTTCAGAGATTTCGTGCTCCGCTCTCTTTTTCCCAGCGTCGCCTTCCTTGTCTTTGTAAACATCAAGGTTCTCCTTGTTCTCTTCGGCCTCCTTCTCATCTAAACAAAATGCCCTCAGTCAGCCTCACGCGCTGCTTTGCTGGCGCCGGGGCCAATATTATTGTATTTTGGTGAGTTGTGAACAATTATGAAAGAGCCTGAACCGCACGGCTAACCTCATTGTCAAAAATACATCACGCTCTTATCATTGCTGCGCTGCATCGCCTCCTCCGAAGAGCTAAGAGAACGGACACCTGCCGACTCTAAATAGCGAGCCTCAAATTAATGCAAACGGGACGCACAAACCGAAAATGTTGCATTTACTGCACCCAACCAGGAGCTTCCCTCCCAAATGCCAGTCACTTACAGGGTAAAGTAAAGGGGCAGGTACATCAAGGCCCGGGTTTCCCAGTGCCTGAGCTTCCTCACGGCACTCAAAGAGCACCTCTGCCTCGTTTGGCTGACTTCTCGCACCTGCAGGCTAAGTGGACCATCACCTGGGACCGACTGCCAGACTGAATGGTGCTATTTCTGGCAGTGGCTTTCCTGCTCTGCCTTGTTCCACTGTGCAGGCAGCCTTACTCTGCTTCAGTGCCAAAAGCCTAAAAAAGGTAGCTTAGATTTTTTTTAAAAAGCAAAGTTCAAATATAGTAGACTCAATTGTTCTGAAGCACAGAAGTACATAAATTATGCAAGTTCCAGAGATTGCACCAAATGAAATGCACAGAATGCCAGAGGGTATTTGACATGTGCTTCCTTAACTTGGATGCCTGGAAGGAGAGAGGATTGCTAGGCTGCCCACCTCTTCCTTCAGATTCGAGCCAAGCCACTGGCTCAGAAATAGGAAGAAAGAGGCCTTGCTCATACCAGCTCAAGTGTAGTGCTGAGAGGGAGAGTTCCTGACTGAAGCAGGAAAGGATTTCAAACCAAGATTTAGTGCCTGAGCCAGGCTTATGAGGAGAGGCCCCAGAATTTACTGCTGCACTCCAAAGGAAGGAGAGGCATCTGTTATAGTTAAATTTATGGGACATCCCTAGAACAGCTGGAGAGGTCTTTAAAGTCAGCACACAGCTGGGAGGCCGAAGGTGCAATTCTCTACCTGATTTGGAATCCAGAGGGACTTCGCCATCTTGCTCCTTTTCTGCATTCCTCTCCTCTTCTCCTTCCTTGTTTCCATCTCCTATTTCATTCTCTGCTTTGTTCTCTATCTAGAATGTGAGAAAGGAGAAAGAAACATATAACCCTTGACACAACGCTAAGGTTCTTCAAAATGGTTGGAAAGGAAAAGTTTCACCAAGTTAAAAAGCACAGCAACAGGTCAAAGCAAGTAAGAGCTTTCAAAAAGCTAGAGGCACAAACAGCAAGCAACAGGTGACTTCAAACCGAAAGGGATGGTGGCGGCAAATGTTGCCTTATTGAGAAAGGCTTCCGATCCCTTGCAGAAATCCAGGGAGGGGCAGGAAAAGCGGAAATTTAGTCGTAAGAATCATTCAAAGGCTTCCGTATTTTAGAATGGCACTTTAAATACAGCTATTTCCCCTGCCGCTCCATATGCACTACAACCTAAATAATGCGAAATATGTGGCAGAAGTGTGAGAGGCGGCAGGGAGAACAGAGGGGACCTGGCCCTGACGGGCAAGCGGGGAATCCATGGACAGGGAACGAGAAGCAAACTCCCACAAATGTCTGGTCCACAGTGCAGCAGATGAGAAATGTGGCGGCCATGATGCTGTCCCTGTGTGGGGGGAGGGCAAGTCCTTGCACACGCGCGTGTGGCTGTGGTGGGGCCCAGGCCCCCACCTCCCTGTGCTGCCTCGGGTCACAGTCCAGTGCGCTGCTGCTGCCACGGCATGCAGCGGGGCCCCTCGAGATGGTGCTGGTGGCGGATTCTCCCGGCTCTGGTGCACGCGCGGATGCTACAACTACGCCAAGGCCGGTCTCGGGCACGGGGAGCCCTCGCCACGGTGGCCCAGCTCCGCTCTGCTCGGGGTTTCTTCTCCTAGGCAGCCCCGCACTCCCTTCCCAGGAACGAGGCCTGCAGAGGGGGCTGCTGAGCCCCCAGCCCCTCCACCCCACGAACAGTGAAGCGGCTTCCCCAGCCAGTTCGCAGCGCTGGAGACCTTGGGATTTTCAGCCAATGCACAGGAACCCAGAAGGCAGGGAGGGGGCTGCCCCGGAACCTGATTCTGGATGCCCCCGGCGGGTGGCAGCGCTTAAGGTTGGTGCTTTTGCTATTTACCGCTGGTATTTCCCTCTCTCCATTGCCAAAACAACATGACTGGCTCTGCGGACGGCGAGCCTGGACCTGGGGTAGCCCGGAGCACGCGGGAGCCTTGCCTGAGGAAGGAACACGCCTTAGGCGGAACCGGCTTGTGCTCAGCCCGTCAGGGCTTCTGCTAGGGGGCCTCCGGAGCCCATGTCGACCCTTCTGAAACTTTCATCTGCTTCTGGAAGACTGAAACGTTCCTGAAATCCTGCTATGACCATCGGGGTTTCTAAAAGCACGTTTATGGAGAATTGAAACCGCGCGGGCCCATCCAGCGTGCCGAAGACACGTGGATGGAGGACCACAAGCTCCCTGTGCTTTTGGGTCTCTGCAGTTACATTTCAGAGATATAATCCTATCCCTGCCCAGCCCAAAACTGCTTTTCTCTGCAGTCTGGAAGAGGAGAAAAACAGTTTCGACACTTCACACCAGTGTGCTCAGTAACAGATACAACTGGTGTTAATTGAGGTAGAAAGCAAAGCGCTTTCTTAAATTCTGTTTCTGCTGTGAAGCTCTTTCCAGCAGGATTTTGTGAAGCTGGGACTTCATTTTCACTGAGCCACCGGTAGAATCTACCGAATTAAAAGTATTAATGAGCTATTAATTCAGATTCATTCAATCACTGAAAATCTGCATGATTTAAAAAAATCTCACTAAGCTGTCAGACCTTAACCTTTTCTGCCTGTGGTCCATCTGCTTCTGTCTCCATTTTTTCTTCTTCAGCGCCATCTGCAAGAGAGAGTGACGACACTTAATCCAAGCAGGCCTCGTAGTACCAGGAAAGGCTTGCTGATCGTCCATCGCGGGACTTCCGGAAGCGCTTCGCTTGGTTTTTCAATGCACTTCTCGAAAGCATCACTGCGTTGCACAATACGTTTGCAGCTCAAATCCTACGTTTTTTGTCTTGGGATAAAACA
The DNA here is from genome assembly GCF_004798865.1 of Varanus komodoensis. NCBI lineage: Eukaryota > Metazoa > Chordata > Lepidosauria > Squamata > Varanidae > Varanus > Varanus komodoensis. The sequence continues at coordinate 765,011 of NW_025335289.1, forward strand.
GATAAATCTTCAAACTAGAGTTTTAAAGACCATTCTGTCCGGGGGAGCAGCCCAGCACACCTATGCAATCATTTTCTCATCTAAAAGTTTTGACCCACCTGGTCTCACGCAGTGCGTTACAGAACAATAGAAACACGAACGTGCAAATTAGAACGAAACACTCAGCAGAGCAGCTGCTAATTTTCAAGCATCAGGTGCAACCTGAAATAAAAGCGCCTTCAGGGCTGGGTTATTTTTAAAACAAGCCCATTTGGGGATGAAGTTCCAGGGCTGTGGGGCCATCACTGAGAAAAAGCCCCACCCTGGGTCCAGTGGCTGCTGCTGGTGGGCTAGAGAGCGGGGTCCCCGATGCTGCGTTTAGGGCCAGGACAGGCTGGTGCAGAGGCCGCCACTTCGGGCTGCAGAGACGGAAGCTGATACTGCACAGCCCCAAACTTTCTAAGGAGGTTGTTACACGGCAGCCGTTCCTGCTTGCTCATCCTAAAGGCTCATCCTCATACGGGGCTTTATGCCATCGCCGCAGGAGCTTGTCCAGGCCACACTGCAAATGCAGGAAAACCCTTTTGCGAGTGACTTGTTCCCGACGGCTAAAAATGCCGAACCAGCTAATACAGCTCAGAGATGCACATACACCTGCCAGATGCTTGGTGCTCTGACAAGACTTTTTAAAACTGTGATGCGCTTGGGTGGGGCTTCCCCGTCAACAGAAATGGCGAGGGGGCAATTCCGTGCACAGCCCCTTTACCCAGCGGAGACAGCTTCCTTCCCTTGGCTCCCCGAGAAGCTTGAGGTACGGCAAAGGGGCTGGATCCGCTCAGGGGACTCAAGGGTTGGCCTGCCAGTCTCCCGAGAACTCCGGCTGCACTTCCAGTGGCTTGGACTTCGAAGACGAGCCGGCAGTCACTCAACGGCACTTCTGTGTTTACAGGCTAGGTGGGAAGGCAAAGCAGTGGCTCGCGAGCCGCACCTCTTCCTGGTGCCCCAGAGGGGTGGGGGAGACATTTCTACTTCCCTTCCAGAATCTCAGGGCTTGCAGTCGAAACACCCCCAGCTCCCCTGGCTTCAAAGCACCACTGCTGGACTTGACACGAGAGAAGTTCAAAGGCGCATTCTCGCCGGTTCTGTGCAGGGATGTGCTCCCGGGCGAGCCGTCCTCTCCGACCTTCCTCATCGCCCTTGAGCTTAACCTCTAAATGGTCCCATGAGCTTTGCAGAGTTGAGAAGGAAGGTCGAGGTTTGACCATTAGTGACTTCAGCCTGGGAAAAAGCTCATGAGGCCGGAGGGCCCCCGGAGGGTAAGGCCTCCCCTGGCCGTGTCCGGACAAGCCCGCCTTTGCACCTCTGTCCTCACAGAGAACAGACTCCCCTACCCATTTGCTGGCTCCCCTCCAGCTCCGACACATCGTCTCCCACCTACGGCTGTCCGCTAGCTGCGTGTGCCTCAAGGACCCCCAGGTGCTGCTGCGTCCAGCCCCCAGCAGACCCAGCCAGGGTGGCCAGCAGCTGGCCGCACTTGGAGAGCCGCAAGCCTGCCCTGCACGATGGCGTGGCGGGGCCATGTTCGCAGAAGCCACCGGCTCCCCAGAAGCTGTCTTTCTTCCTGCGGTGGGCCAGTCTGGGGGGAATTCCCACGGGGGGCCCAGGGCACTACGGCTGGCGCCCCCGACAAGGCAGCGCCCCCCAGCACACACTTCTCGGGGACCCGAGGGGAGCTGCGGGGACCTGGGCCCCTCCTCCCGAAGCACCTGGTCCCAGCGTGCGTTGGCAGGCTGAGCCCAACTCTGGCAACGATAACAGAGTCGGGAAAGGAAGCACATTCATGCACATTTTCTTAATTGCCGTAATTTATAGGCCCGGATCGAAAGCCCTGATGCAGGGTAAACAGTCCTCAGCGAGCTGCCACTCCACACCTCCACACAGCCTGTAAAATAAGTTAATTGGATATATAAAACTCTCACAGCCGCCAATTAGAAGAACATCTCAAGGCAAAGACTTGTTAATGGGTAGTTCAGGGAAGCTCCCCTTACTCGGGTCCTCTGCGCCGTTCGTATTTCACAGCACGAGGCTTCCTGGGGAGCGCAAGCATGCCTGCGGCAAGAGCCTGACCCCATGTGGGGGCCCGGGGCCCTTCTGCCCAAGTGGCTCCTCCCCTGAAGGACAAGGCTCTGGTTTGGGGGTGCCCCGGGACCCAGAGTTCTCACTCGAGGCCTTGGGGGCATGGAGCATCTTTTACGCATCAGCTTAAGCTCACACGCCAACTGCAACCCTATCTGGGCTCAGAGAGCAACCAGGATGCCGCGGGATATGGGAACAAAGCCCTGGGAGAAGGGATGGAGAGCACGGGGCATGCGCAGCCTCGAGAAGCACCCTACAAGTGCTTGAGAGGCCGCCACCGAGGAGGGCTGGGCTCTCTTCTTGCTCATCCCAGAGTGCAGGGCACGGAATAACGGGCAGAAGGGGCCGGCTGGACATCTGGAAGGCCTTCCTGACTGAGAGAGCAGTACGACAATGGAGCCACTCCCCCAAGGAGACGCATTCGGCCACCCGAGTGGGACGGTGCAACTCGGTGTCCTGCATGAGCAGGGGGCTGGAGCCGAGGGCCCCTCTGGGCCTCTCCCAACTTGAGGAGTCTGCAACTGAATCCTGGCCACACTGCCCCACACTCCGGTCACCCCATTCGGGTGACGGCAATGCGCAGCACAAGAGGCTGCCTTTAAAAATGGTCCAGACACTCCAACTGCTCCAAAGCAGGGCGGCGAGACCGTTAACGAGGACCGGCTCACGAGAGCATCTTACCCCGATCCTCCTCCAGCTACACGGGCTGCGGCTGAAGTGCGGGTTCGCTTCAAAGAGCGAGCGCTAACACCCAGACCTCTGAACGGCTTGGGGCCCGGTCCTCTGAAGGATCGCCTCCTCCCACACGTACCTACCCGATCCCAAGGTCACCTTTGGGGGTCCTTTCCTGGGAGCCCCTTCCAGAGGAAGTGAGACAAGTGGCTACTGGGGGGGGGGGCGGCATTTGGTTTGGCCCCGTTTTTGGAAAGCGCTCCTCAGAGAGGTGTGCCTGGCACCTACTCCACATTCTTTTCGGCACCAGCTAAAGATCTTTTTATTCTCCCAGCATGTTAACGGTTTGACTCTTGACATTCTCTTTAATAGTTAAGACCTTTTTATTTAATTAATATTTTAGTATTGAATTTTATTATTGTATTTTATTTACTTGCAGCCAGAGTGGGTCGTCAATTTATTTATGCTGTCAGCTGTCCAGAGACATAAGTAATTGGAGGGCAAACAAATTTTATAAATAAATAAATAAATAGATAGATAGATAGATAAATAAATAAATAATAGTGCAGTTAATTCTGAGCAGGTCCAACTGCAACAGCTATTGAGGTTTCATTGTTTCAAGCTAATTTTGTCATGTATGTATGCATGCTTTCATGTCTTTAAAACTTGTGCTAACCACCCAGAGAGCCTCAGCTTTGGGCAGTACAAGACGGACGGAAGGACGGACGGGGGTGTCCTCCTACCTCTCTATCATCTCATGTCCACAGATAAACCCGCGAGCTGCCCCCAGGAGCAGCCCCAGCCAGCGGGGGCCGCTTCCCTACCCTTCCCCCCCCGCAGCAGCAGCCAATCCCGCAACCACCCGCCAGATCCCTCGGCTGCCTCTCAGGCCCACCCACCGCAGGGGCGGCAGCCTGCCACCTGCGCCCACGCCTGGCCCCAGGCCTTCTGCTGCACCAGAGAGGGAGTCCGAGGCCTCGGCAGAAGCCCAGCAGGCTCCCCGAAACGCTCAGGTACGGCAGAGCCCTCACGAGCTCTGCAGGCAGAGGAGTGGAGCTGCAGCTTCTACCACAGCGCTGGCTCAGCTGGGAGCCGTGCCGGAGGAGAGGAGAGGCGATGCGAGGCAGGAGACGCCGCCAGCGCACCGTTTACAGGCACCGTCGTCACACGAATGCAGCTGAAATCCTCTCAGAGGCATTCCGAGCCGCTCCCAGCCCCGGCTCCGCCACGTTACGTGGTACAGGGGCAGCTTTTTTCCTAGTGAAGACAAGCGGATGGCTGCTTATACTCCTCAGCTGCACCGCCAAGATAAGCATCCTTACGTCTCTGGAGCAATCGGGTTTTAAGCAAGAGCCACCTGCTTTTGTCGCACAGAAATGCCACGCGGCCCCTCTCCACACACGGCTGCCGCCGCAGGAGCGCGTGGGCTCAGCCGAGGCCTGTTTCCGCCAGCGAAGAGCCGCCTCAGCACGGAGGCGCTGCAAACCGTCAAGTGACCCAGTTCAGCCTTGCCAAACCACTCCCCCGGGGAGAACCGTCTCCTCCTGCCCTAATTTATTCCATTAGTCACAATCAATGCAAATCACACGAACTGTCTAACATGACGTGCAGAGCTCAGTTAATTTCTCTCATTCAGGAACCATCCGCATTCCGTGTGTTAATATTCCAGCCCAGGTAGGGCTCAGCAATCTGCACCTGCAGGTGGCGGGTGAAAGGAGGAACGAACGGCCGCCCCCCACTTCTAACCGTGTCAGGATAATTAACTGACCTGCCTGCCCGACTGACGGGCAGCTCCCCTCCGTCCCCTCAAAGTGTATTCGCAGCGCAGACTAAGCGATCCGTTTGGGGCCACCTTCCCTGACGATGTCGGCAAGGGCTGCACCGGATCCAGCCCCTGCCGCTCCGGCTGCAACAAGGGTCTCGGGGAGCCGAACTCTGCCGGGAACCCTGGCAAACCGAGAGGCATCGTCCCCAAGCCGGTGCCTTCCAGCTGCCCTGGATTACGACTTCCATGGTCCCCAGGGCTGGCTGTGGATGAGCGGGCTTGTCCTTTGGCACCTCTGGGGGGTGCCAGGCTGGGAAGGGCCAGGATGGCGATCCACCTCCTTCTGTGCGGGACCACTCACCCCCACTGCCCCTTCGCTGGCCAGCTGTGTGTGACCCCGTCCCGGAGAGAGGAAGGCGGGGAAGGAAACCAGAGGAACCGGGACACGGGCGCAAGGTCCCGAGGCCGGCGTTTTCACGGGTGTTGCTCGACGTCACAGTGACCTGTCTGAGCCCGCCAGTTTCTGGCACTGGGGCATGACAGACTGGGGCCTGTGTGGCTCTGAGCGCCTGACGAGCACTGGGGCAGAAGAGGAAGCTGCTATCAGCAAACCTGAAATAAGAACCCTCCTTGGATAATTTAGCAAGGCAGGAAATCAGGTATTTAGTGACCAACGTGTTGAGAAAACACGGCTTTCTGCACGCAAGCGCCTACTTGCCAAAGAGCACGCTCTTCTTCACCCGCCTGCAGGCGGGACAGAGCAGAGAACGCAACCTAGAAGCAAAACTGAGCTCTGAAGGGACCGAGCTGCGGGATCTTGTCCTTAGCGGAATACCGAAGCGAGCGGACGTATGCGCCATGGCGTTCCGTGGTTATGCTTGCACAAAGTGGAAAACTTCTAGCTGGATATAAAGTGTGAGCATCGGATGAAAGGAAGTTTGCCTCGCCAGGCTCTGAAGCTGCACATCCCAGAGCAGTATTTTCTTCTCAAAGATTACATTCTCCTGTGTAGGGCGATCTGCTCACATGCAGAACCTGTCATGCTGTACCCAGACTGACCATTTCCGGGACTTGAATGCGTCCTTGACCAGCGATGCTATTATGGCATTTGTGCAATGACTGGGGGAACAGCAAATGCTCTTATTCGAGCTCGTAAACATAACCGGAACGCTTCATGAGGTGAACGTCTGTCCTGGGAGTAAATCTCTCACTTGCAAAATAGCCCGAACCCTGAAGTGCAGCTTTAACTTTTTCACACGTCTCAGATCCTCAAGAAAGATCTTAAGGACGATTCCAGCTTTCCCACTGAGATCACGCTCTGTTTCTCTCGGGCTGATAAACGATGCGGGCAGCAACAGTTGCAGGAAACAAATTTACATGTTAGCAGCAGGTCAGGTGGGGTCTGGGCTACCTCAGTGGGTTTTTATGAGGATAAAATGGAGAGGGAAAGATTAGCAAAACTGCCTTGGGTTTCTTTCAGGAGGAGAAAAACAGGATATAAATCGAATATATTGATGAATGTGCTGTCCCCAGTTATTATCTGTACTTACTTTTTCGTCAGGCAGGGGCCAAAAATGAATCCTGTGGCACATTAAAAAGTGACGACAACCCTGTCTTTATACCTACACACCTGCGAAGGTATTTTCAAAGACTAGCCATGCTGCGCCACGTGAGCGCTGGAGACGCGGCACAGCTTGCCTTCGGTCATGGCCACCTTTGGCTGCCCGAAGCTGCAGGCCAGAGCCTCTTGGGACTCACCAAGCTTCTCCGGCTCGTCTGGAGCTGTTCCGGCAATGCAGCTGCTCTCCAGCCCATACGTGGGGTCCACCTTCCCAGAGACTCTTGCTGCCTCCTGCACTTTCTTGACGTGGGCCTCCACCAGTTCCAGCGGGACCTCCTCTCGGACCCGAGAAAACTCCTCTGTGGAAGAATCAACGTTTGTTTGTTTATTTATTTATCGATGCATATTCTGCCTTTTTCCCCAAAGGGCTCAAGGCAGCTTACATCCTTCTCCTCCTCCACCTCATCCCCACAACAACAACCCTGTGAGGTAGGCTGGGCCGAGAGCCTGGGACTGGCCCAAAGGCACCCAGCTGGCTCCATGGCCGAGCGGGGACTCGAACCCGGATCCTCGGAGTCCCAGTCCCACGCTCCTAACCACGACACCACTGACTCAAATAAAATAAGGAGTCAATGCTGCTCCATCAAATGAGTTTCTGCTTTATTTCTGCTGCCTGCCTGCAGATGAGATAAAGGTGAGGTGCACATATTGTGCAGAACAGCACAACACGTCTCAGGAAACTGGAGAGCACCAAATCCAATCTGCTTGTGCCAGACAGGTGGGTTGGCTGGTCTGCTGGGAGATGAACCTGCAGTTCTGCACCCACTGCAAAGCTCACCGTGTGTTAAGCTTCAGGTTCTGCATTTCTTTCCTCCCAGGTGAGCTAATTCCTTTCTTTGCTAATAGCCTGTGGAATTTTCTGCTCCGTTTTTCTGTTCTTTTAACTTGCAATTTGGCGTGGTCATTCATAGTTATTTGCATAATAAGGTATTTTAGGCAGAAATATTCCGTAGACATAAGGACTGTGTCCTATTCTAAATGGCTACTCCTATAAGGGCAGGAAGAAATTATTGTAGCATAAATGGATCGGCTGATGAGTTTGCAGCTAGTGGGAGGGGGTTTCAGTTATGTATCAATAAAAAATATTTACCAAACATGTATTTAGCAAAGGAGTGGTGAGTCAGAAGGCAAAACCGAAAAAGCCCACCAGGTGTGCGAGCAGGGGATTAATGGAGCTGATGGGAGGCTAACAAAAATTAACCCGGTAAGTTGACGGATTAGCGGAACAAAGAAAGATGAGTCAGGGCAGACAGCAGACCCCCAAATTAATGACCAGATACTTGAAGCAGAAGCAGCAGGGAAGCCCTGCGAGTTTTAAAAGAGGAGACATGAAGAGGGAGACATGAAAAGAGGCAATTTTAGCAGCGGTATTTTGAATTGACTGATCAAGAAAGATGACAGGTGGAAAAGCCTTCAAGGGAGGTTGCTCACAGACTGATATTGTCAAAGACGCCAAAAAAGAAGAGTCATTTCCAAATTCTTTTCACTTCATTAACACTTTAAAAAGCAGCATTGCCTCCCCTCCCCCCGCATCCTGCAAATCTCCCTTCCAACTTTAACATACGTATTACCATTGCAGAGCAATTAATACTACAAGGACCGCTTCATTCACAAATCTGCTGAAGCATCTTGGGAAGGACTTCATGAAAACAGAATCAAGGCCAGGGGCTGGCAGGAGAACTTGAAGCTTTCGTAACAGGTAAGGCAACGGCCTTTTGAAGCAATTTGTTGGGCTACAATGAGAGCAAATTAATGCCTGGCATTTAGGGAACACTTGGGCTTAGGCAGTGCTTTGCTAACATTAACCAATTAAAAGATAAACGGCAGGAGGCAGCAGATGGGAGAAGGCACGGAGGCAGGCATCAAACCATTTCCTTGAACAGGACTGCCAACTCGTGTGCAGCATCAGTTTTGTTCAAAACCTTCCGACAAAATAATCGGCATCTTTGCAGACAATTCCTCTCAGGACTTTTGGTGAATTTATGACGGATGAAGCCAGGAAATGCTGGAAGCTTTTCTTTAAGGCTAAGATTAAGTCAGTACCAAGCAAGGAATTAAGACCTTCTCAGACAAGATTGTCAGGGGGAAAAGAAGGTGACACCATACCTAAAGCTGCTTTGGCGGCAGCAGATGCCACCCGCGGATCCACAACAGATGCCAGAAAAGCCACTGTGCTCATCACGGGGTTTCCAGACTGGCTGAAAGGCACTGGCTGGTAAGCCAAAGGGCCCAGCGAGGCATCCGAGTTCTCCAGGTAGGGGTCTTCGATGGGAAGCCGCAGGAAGTGAAGGATGCACTCATCCTGGGTGCGGCTTCCCACATGCTCAGAAACTTTGTTCCAGTCATCTTTGTACATTTCTAGAGCCTAAGAAACAGAGGGGAAATCCAGTTGTTAGAGACAGAGAAACAGACAGAACCACACCACCAATGCAAGTGGATTTATAAATGTTTAACTGCAAAGAATGCTAGGAGATGAGCAATGATTAAACACTTGTCCAAATAATAAAAAAAACCCAACTTTCTGGGCTGCTGAGACCATAAACAAGCGCTAGAAAAGTTGGCTTATATACAGTCACTGCTTTTCAAAAATAATTTTCTAAAGATTTTAATTTTCATACAGCATTAAAATAGCAAATCCATACAACTTAAGATCTGGGGAATCAGGGAATCCATATTTCAGAGAGGTGAGTGAAAGATAAGTCACAGAAAGAGCTGGGAAACAAGTTATATGTGGAAAAGTCATTATAGATCTGACCAGAACAATAAACAATAGAGATCTGTCTGACAGCAGGATTCCTGAAGGGAAGAACAGAAACCTTCTTTCTGTCTGTCTGTCTTGGAAGCGATCTGAGTGAGCAAAGCCCCAGGGGAGACGTATCGGTGGCATGAGCTTGCCCCCAAATGCCACGCCAAGCAGCCTTCGATGGCACTGCGCCACTGTGCTAATTCTGACCCCTTCTGGTGGCAAGCGGGTTCTAGCCTGAGTCCCAACCGGGCACAGGCGGCTCTTCTTTCCACAGTCCTATTATGAAACCCGAGAGAAGGGAACGGACTCTTCCATTCCGCTGACCAGCTATGTTATTAAGAGGCAAAGCAGATGCAGCAGTACCTGCCGCATGAACTCCCTTCTCCCTCATCTACTGGGACGTTTCCTCAACGGCATCTTTTGGGAGAAACTGAAGCAAAGGAGATGGCAAACTGATGGCATTCAGCGCTCACCCCCCCGCACTTCCTTGGACGGCAGCACAACTCACAGGAGTTAAAAAATTAACAGGGAGAACTAACCCACAAGGTTGGTGTTGTTGTATGCCATCAAGTCATCTCCAGCTTACGGCAACCTATGAACAAAAGCCTTCCGAAGGCCCCGTCCTTTACAACCCAGCTCAGCTCCTGCAAGCTCCAGGCTGTGCTTCCCGGATGGAACCGATTCATTTTGTAGCTGGCGCTCCTCTCCTCCTGCCGTCAACTTTCCCTAACAAGACTGTCTTCTCCAGCCAGGTCTGCTTTCCCAGGATGCGTCTGAAGTACAACGGCTTCAGTTGCATTATGTTAAAATCCAGGGAAGGTTCTGGTTTGACCTAATGCAGGACCCCCTTGCCTGCCTTTCTATCAGTCCAGGGGACTTGCAAAGCTCTCCTCCAGCAACACAGTTTGAATATATCTGTGTGTCCCCCCAACATCAGCTTTTTTTACTGTCCAGTGATCAGGAATAAAAAAGCGTGGAAGATCTTCATCCTGGTCTCCGGTGTGCAAGTTTGTGAAAATGTTCGTGTGAAAGTAATCACCAACAGTGTGACTGCCTGGGCGACGCCGCATCCACCCCAGGCCTGCTCTTCTACAAAATTCCACGTCGGAGTCACCTGGCCTCTAACGCTACCACAAAAAGCCATTTAATATGGCGGGGGGATGAAACTGCACTGAAGACCACTCGCTGAAGCCAAACGTCGTCACTCTTAGAACCGGACTCAGATTAGTCATGAGTCGTCTGGTTCACTTTGCAGCTAGAACAATGAGGGCAAATGCGGGGGTGGGGTGTTTGTTCGAAGCTTTTCTATACTGTCCTTGACCAGGGTCTCAGGACGGTAATACGAGGCACAGCCTCGATATTAAATAACATATAAAACCCATTTTAAAAACAACATTCAGTCTCAAAATATTGGGAAAATATAAAGGTTGTGGCCTGGTGCCAAAGTAAAGTGTCGGCACCAGGCACACCTCCCTGGGGAGCATGTTCCACAGCTGGGGCATCACTGCAGAGAAGGCCCTGCTCCAGCCTGATCTCTCCCAAAGGGGGCTCCAGAAGAAGGACCGCCAATCCAGGTCTTAGGGGGCAGGTAGGTGATGAGCACGTGGTGCGGGCAAGTTTAATTATGCACCGAGAACTGGGCATTTGCTCTCTGAAAGGATCAGGGCCCTTTTAGCAGAATCTTGGTTTGCCACTCAAACTGTAGTCAATTCCAACTCTTCGAGCCGGTATACTCAGAGAATATAAGCATCAGGAAACACGTTTGTCTGATATGTACTTTATGCATGTGCACCAAACTGTGAGAAACAGCCTGCAAGAGTGAAGAAAAGCAGCTGTAAAGTAAGGAGGCCCTCCAGATGTTTCTGGACTGCAACGCCCACCACTCCTCACCACTGGCTAGGGCTGATGGGAGCTGTGGTCCAACAGCAACCAAAGGGACACATATTCGCACTCCTGCCATAGCAGCAAGGAGTCAGGAATTGCAAGAAGGAGCCGAAGGAGAACTGACAGCTGCGTCAAATCAGATTTTCTTCCATGTTAATGCGAACAGACAGGCTGGATGTGGCAGGGGCCAACAAACTGAGCTGCAGCCCCCAAATTTCTGATCAACCTGGAATGTATTCTCAGTGCAGCGCGATCAAAGTAATGCAGATTTTCAGGGCTTTGATGACTGGGCAGAATAGGTGGAGATCAGGGATAGGTTATTTGTCCTAATTTGTCAGATACACTAATTTTCCCATGCCAACTTTTACTTCAACACTTACTTTCGTTGTGCTTGTTTTAAATTCAGCTAATAACATTTACTTTTATGTCAAGTGGAATTTGCTTTTCAATAAGTATGCAAAGTAACTATCCCAACACGAGAGGGATTGAATCCATAAAGTAAGTCACAGCCCAGAACTTGGAAGAGCTGGTCAGGGCTGTCACGGACAGGGCATGGGGGGGGGAGGGCTTCATCCAGAGGGTGGCCGTGGGTCAGAGATGACTTGACGACACATAATGCCAAAGCAACTTTATGAAACTGCCTGCTAAACTCTACTGACGGTTAATCTTGGAGAGTTCTATTCCTTGTCAAACAGACCACAGGCAGGCAGGTAGGCAGGCAGGCAGAGAGAGAACTTGGAAATTTAATTTTTTGATGCTTAGTGGCAAACGTATTTGCTTAAGGACTGTGTGAGGTTATCTACAGAACTTGATTTATGTGTGGGAAGTTTAAACACAATGGAAATCCTCTGTACTGTTTTATCCAAACGTTTAATGCGAAAAAGAAAGGAAAGCAGAGGTGCGCGGAGTGCAGAATTCTAACACCTGCTCAGGGCCCTCTCTGTCCGTTGAACTAGGACAAGGCCCCGCACAACGATCCTCGCGTGAATTGACAGCTTGGGAGCTTCCTTCTCACCTTGCTTAACAGCTGCACAACAGTAACCTAGTTGCCCCTTTTCAAATATGGAGCATTTAAAGTCAGCCGAGTGGCTAACGAATCGCTTTATTGTACAGTTCTGGAAATCTCCGCTCGACGCTCCTCATGCTATGAGCGGCAATAAAGCCAGCATACAAGGCCGCAGCAAACCGCTTCAGCACCATGAGTGCTTAAACCACCCGCCAGGTGCATCATCCCACGCTATTATTCTAAACATTACATGCTTATGATGCTAATCGAAGTGGTGCCAGCTTTTCATCCTGCCCATGCAAGCAGAATCCCTCGGTGCTGTTCAAGAGCGCCCAGCTCCTTACGTCTGCCTATGGAACACCTCATGTCTAAGCAAGCCCCACAGGCCTCTTCCGGCGCAGCGTCACCTCTCCGCACCTCATCGGGGAGGCACCTCATCAGGTGGAAGGCCTCGGGCCACGCCGTGCCGCCGCGTCTCACGAAGTGAAGCGAAGTCTGCTGCACAGGACCGCCGTTATGTACCGTGGGTGAAATTTGCCACCCAGTGCTGGGGAGTCTGGAGAGGTCGACCAACATGCCGCCGCTCTCCTAAGCACCAACCCCGGCTAATTAATTTCCTTCTAAGGAGCATGGGAAAGTCTGTGCGCACTCTGTGCAACCCAAGCAGATAAACCAAAGCCAGATATATTGTGAGGTTTTTCAGCTAGCAAGGTTGGAAAGGGAGCAGAAACAGATCCTACAGTCAATATTTATTATATATGGGGGTGGAGGGGGGGGAGGGAGGGAGAGCGCATGCGCACATATCTAAGCAGTAAACTAATACTACTGCAGAGGAAAAAAGGCCAGAAATCTTAGCGGTGCCCTGCAGGGAAGAACTACAGCAATCCATCACAGGGCCAGGAATTGATCCGGCGGAATGAGGGGACCATCGAAGTGGAATACGGCACGGCGCACACAGAGGAGAAGCCAAGCTGATTCTGGCTGCTCCCCCGAGACTGCAGGAGATCCTGGGCTCCCCAGGTGGGCTGGTCCTGGAACGAGTGACTCTGCTGGTTCAGGCAACTGAATTCACACAAGCAGAAACTGCCTATGTTGTCAGGCCAAAGAAGACACTGCCAGAATTTGGTGGCCACCACTTCCCCACTGAGACTGCAGCCCGACACTCTCAGACACGCAAACCTGCCCACAACCCCTGCATCTGTATTGAGCCACAGCTTCTGAGAACGTGGATCCAGGAAGGCTTTGGTGTTGAAGCAATGCAGAGAGAAGTTGGGCCGATGCAGAGAAACAGCCCAGCTGGTGTTCCGTAGGATTCTGGACCACGAAAAAGACGCAAGGGAAGGGTCCGAAGGCTGCAAATGCTCCACGGGGGGCTGTGCCCCTGCAGATGAAGAGTCTCCGAATGAGCACGGAAGAACCTAAGCGAGCCTTTCCGACAGCTCTTCTCCATGACCCGGACTTCCCCACTTAATATGCCGACTGGCAAGGGCCAAGCTTCAGCAGGCCCTGAGCAAGACCGGAAGGCACCGGGCAGCTCGCACGGTGAGCTCAGTCCCACGCGGGAGCGGCAGGTGGATGTTCGTTCTGAACAGCCCAGGCTGCTGCCACCCCTGCTGCCTGCCAGAGACCTGCCCCACCAGCATCCCTGCCTTGGCCTGTGCCCTTCTCTGTCGTGCCTCCTCACCAGCAAGAGCCCCGGAGGACGCCTGCAGGTCAGGCAGCAGGTGCACCTTTTCTCTGCTTCCCTGCCCTGCACCCAGGGCAACAGAGGTGAGAGAGGACGCCACCGCCGTGCAGATTTTAAACGTGAGATGGAAGCACCAAGGGATGGTGGCGCTCTCAACAAAGGATAGGAGGGAAACGTCGGCAGGGGCCACGGAGTCCCACCAAGGCCTCTCAGGCAAAGGGGCGGAAGTTCAAACAAAAGCGCCACTCCACGGAGGCAGGGGCCACGTACGAGGGAGACATCCCCTACTTCCGTCAGGTCCAGATCCCTGCCACGCGCCCGACAAAGGGCTTGAAAGACACAGTCGGCCGAGAGCAGCCCGCATGCCGAGCAGAGCTCCAGGGAGGGAGCGTGTGACCCGGTCCCCCGATGAAACAGCCGCACAGGGCTCGGGCTTTGTGTCCAGACACAATTCGGCGTGCCGGGGATGAGCTGCGGAGCCGCGGATGCCGTGGGACCAGGCTGCTCCGAAGGCTTCACTCAGTATCTCCCCTCGTGCTTAGGCGAATCAGGCCGCCTCCCCAGAAGGCTTACAGTCGGTGCATCTCTATGTCAGAAATAGCTGTGCCTCAAGTTCCAGCACCTGCCGCTTCCTCTCACAGCTTCTGGCATCGCTAGAAAGCCATTCAGTATCACCCCAAGTTCACAAAGAGTCGCCTCAGCAGGTGTGACCTCTTTCGTAGAAGATGTTAGCAAGATCTGATTTGGGCAAACACAACACAGCACACACAACTAGATGTGCAAGATTTATGTGCTCTCATGTTTACGGCAACCCCGAGGATGTCAGAGCCACAGATGTAACAATCAAAATCCAACTACGAAGTTCTTGTTTATTTCATTCCATTTCTATACTGCCCAACAGCAGAACCTCTCTAGGTGGTTTATCACTGTTCCTTTAAACAAGACAAAAGAATGAAAACAACCATTCAAATGTCCCTCTGTACAAAGTTTAAAAATTTACAAATACTACAGCAACCTGTAAAAAGCACTTGGTGCCTACATCAAGCAATTAAATAAACTTCAGGTATCTTTAAATGACATAGAGGGATGTCTTCACCCAACACCGAAAACGGGGCAAAGTTGGTGTTGCGCATGTCTCGGTGGGAAAATCATTTCACAGTTGTGGGGCAGCCACTAAGAAGGCCCCGTCTCTGTGTGACCTTCCAAGTCTCCTTCAGAAGTGGCGACTGGAGGAAGGCTCCAGATATCGCTCAGTGCCCAGGCACACCGCAGCTGGGAGAAGCGTTCGGCAAACACTGCGGTCCACAGCTGAGCAAGGCTTCAGAGGTTAGCACCAGCATTCTGAATTTGCTGCTGAAGCAGAGAGGGAGCCAATCCAAACAGGCCAGAGCTGGTGTGGTGGGGTTCAGAGTTTCTGGTTCCGGTTCTTAGCCTGGCTGGAGCACAAACTGCAGCTTCTGAGCAGTCTTCAAGGGCAGCCCCACGTAGAGAGCACCGCAGCAGTCAAGCTATTACCATGGCCTGGACTACCAAAGCCTGGCTAGTGCTGGCCACACAGGGGAAAGCTGGAACCCCATGTGAAGCTGGCCGAAGGCACTCTGGGCCTCAAGTAACAAGGACAGCTTAAAAAAAAAAAAAAAAGGCTCCCGCAATACGAACTTGCTCCTTCACGGGATGGAAACCCCTCCCTGTGCATGCCAAATACCCCCCACCAAGAGCACCTCAGTCCTGCCTGCACTGAGCGGCCGGACAAGTTTGCCAGCCCTCGTCCGCTCCCCCGTTGCAGCCCGGCACACGCCCACAGCCTCCCTGGAAGGACATCTAAGCAGGAGGAGAATGGGCTTCCTCCAGCCCCTCCGTGGAGACGCGCTCCGCACCCTGGGGTGGCCCGCCGGGGGCTTCATCGGGCAGGTGCTGCATGGTGCAGAGAACAAAGCGCACGGGTGCAGCAGCCTCCTCCGAGCACGCCTTCTGGAGGGGGCCGTGCAGCCAGAGCCAGAACCGCAAGCAGCCCGGCCCCGGCGGCGGCGGCTCAGGGGGCTGCCCCAGAGGAACAACGGGGGCAAAGGCGCTGCAGGCCGCCGAGAGAACCAGGGCTGTCGGCAAGGGCACTCCTCCCATCTCTTTCCCGGCACAGGGCAAAATACAGAGCAACCCAGGCTGCTCTGGTGCCAAACCTGGCCTGAACCCCCGAAATGGATCCAGGGAGCTGCTCTCAGCCACAAGTGCCCGGAAGTGGTGGGCCACCAACTGCTGAAGGACGTTGCCCAGGAGACAAGCCATGACCAACCTCTTCCAAGTGGCTGAGATGGGCAGGGTCTGTCTCCCTGAGCACCTCCTTGGTGGAGCTGCCTGTTTACACCTTGCTGCCTCTCATAAGCCAGGTGGGCAAGGAAACGGTACGATGTGGTTCCACGTACCTGTCCAAGCACCTTGCCAATGTACTTGAGCTGTATCAACCAACACTCATCCGAAAAAACTGCACCAGGCTGTGCTCCGAGTACGTCACCTCATTCAACTGCTATAACACTAGAGTTATGAATGAAGATGGAGGCAAAGATTTTCTCCTGAAGATATCCAGCAGATATATCACAGCAGGCCTCGGACAGATCCAGGAGGTCCTTGGGGCCAGGATGCAACAAGCCCCAGACAACCCTCAAAAGCTCCCCTGGGTGGCATGGAGAAGACCGAACGGAGACCGTGAGGTGTGGCTTCTTTGCCGCAACTTGGGATGAGTGGCCCCCACCCCTGCAGTGCGCAGCTCGCACACACCCGTCAGTTCCGCACAAGTGACCGTCCAGCACAGGTATAACTAACTTAACTCAACTGAAGCTCGGAGTTCGACTGCTTTTCAAATTCTATCCATCAATCTCCTTTTCTCTGTATCCACAACTCCCAATTTTACATCGTCTTACCTCCAGGAGCAGCAAAGTCTCTTGCTCTGTCCATTCTCGCCCGGCGCTGGCACTTTTGCTCTGAAAGGAGGAGGGGAAACTATTCACTTAGCCGTGCGTGGTCCCGATGAGTAAGACAGTCCTTGCCAAGCGGTGGGCCTGGCGGAATGGCTCCTTCGGGGTGACCAAACACGCTCTTCCTAGCTCTCGCTTGGGGCCGGGGCAACCCGAGAGCAAGCAACGCCACAAAGCGAGTATCCCAGACTTTAAACTAGCATCGATGCATAATGAAAACCGTATTTTTTCTGAAATAAGTACCTACATCATTAAAAATGTAATAAAGCATAGCCGTTCCTAGTGTATCCGCTCAAGGGAGGTCAACAGGTGCCGTATGTAGGGATCAGCTCTGAGCCAAGCACGTGCATTTAAAGGTCAGGAAATGCGAAAACTCAGAGACGTCTGCAGGGCACAAGCCTTAGAGGGGCCAGGGCCTGTTTATTAAAACGAGGTGTTATTTTCTTTTAAGCCACAAGGAGACAGGCAGACAACTCAAGAGGCTGCTCTTGGGCCAGGTGGAACCCGAGGAAAGCCGTGCCAGACCGAGAGCGAGGCTCCAGTGCTGGACCTCCCCCAGCCTTCCGCGTGCAGTGTGGCCACCCACCTGCCTGAAGAAAGCCCTCATGCAGGACACGGGTGCAAGAGAACCCTCCTGCCTCTGCTCCCCAGTATAGTCGGGCTGCCTGACTCTGGAAGCAGCATGCAGCAAGCAGGCCGAGTGGCCATGGCAAGCACATCCTCCAGGAATTCGACTAATCCCCTTCTAGAGACATGCAAATTGGTACCATCAAGGCATCTTCAGGTAAGTGCTATGTGAAAAAGCCCCCCCCCCCTACCTGACCTGAAACTCCTACCAATCAGCCCCATGGGGTTACAGGAGCAAGGAAAAATCCAGCAGTACAAGAGCAAGAAAAATTCCTCTCCGCCAGGTTCTTCACCCAGGCACGGAGCTGTACGACTCGACTCTATCTTCCCTCCACACTAAGGAAGCTCCGCCTTGGGTGACCTTCTTGAAAGGAGGAGGAACAACTAGTGACTTGCCTTTGCGAGCGTTTTCTTTGAATAAATGTCCGTGCGCAGCCCAAAGTTCTGTAAGTCAATAGGCTTCTCCTTGTTTTTCTCTGGAAAATTCAACATTTGCTGAGCAGCCGGAATCTATGGAAAGAAATGTAAAAAGCGACGTCACCAGAGGGAACACCCGAAAGCGTCTGAGACAGCCGCACCTGGGGCATGTGGCTGGTGCCATCCAGATGTTTTGGGGTGGAATGCCCAGCATCCCAACCCAGCACGGCTGCGGGCTGAGCTGTAGTCCCAAACACCTGCGGTCAGCGGATTGCCTAGCCCGAGCCAGGCACAGTCGTAACATCATCGCCTCCGTGACTGGAAAAACATCCGTGAAAGGTTCAAAACGTGCTGTACGGGCTACCTATTCCCACTGCGACTCTGCCTGGATGCTCTGGGGCAGCACCTGCCAGGTTAACAAGCCCCCCAAGATACGGTGTTACTCTACAACAGAAATGACCCACTTGTGGCTGCAGGGCCCCAGGCTTACGGTGAAGTTTGGCCAGCGTGCGTGAAGGCGGTTTTGGAAGCAGGACAACACAAGACGAAAACCAAGTCACACCCAAATTCTGTCTGGCCGTCCCTAAACCTGGGCCTTCCAGACGTGTTGTATTACAGCTGAGAATCCGGTATCCAACTTTGCTTCTTTCCTCTTCCCCATAATTCCAGTTCCTTTTGTGTAGTGTTTGTAAAATTGTCAGCCTGTGAGCAAAGACTGTCTTAAGAAAAGCCTTTGAAAGCTGCCCTGGGAGTCTTTTGGGCTGAAATGCAGTATAAAAACACTACGAATAAACCCCCCGCGTATCCAGTTTGCATGGCCGATGCGCAGGAGTCAAAAGAGTTGCACTGTAAAATATCCGGAGGGACCAGCTTAGGGAAAGCTGCCTTAGTATTTCTTCCTGAACTTTCTCCAAGGAGGAAAAAGGTAACACAGAAGCCCCTTCTCAAGAACCCCACTTGACTTCTTGTCTGTCAGAACTGGTCCCACAGAAGAGGGGTTGCTATGCACAGACTATTTCAAGGCAAGTGGGAATGGGCTGCCGTGTCAGGATCGAGGTATTTATTGGATTTGCAGCCCACCCCATTAACCACACGGCTCCCTGCCTATGCTAGCTTACACTACGGCTGTTTGTGCTAGCAACGCCCAGCGACAATTTTCCGACATCTCTTCTTCCTCCATGCCATCTACTTCTGTGTTTGTTTATTTTTTATCTTTTCGATTTATATCCTGCCTTTTTCCTACAGGGCTCAAGGCAGCTTACATCTCCTCCTCCATCTTATCCCCACAACAACAACCCTGTGAGGTAGGTTGGGCTGAGAGTCTGTGACTGGCCCAAAGTCACCCAGTCGGCTCCATGGCTGAGCGGGGACTCGAACCCGGATCCTCTGAGCCCCAGTCCCATGCTCTTAACCACTACGCCACACTGGCTCTCTGTTTATCTGTAATTGTCTGGGCTACTGCACCACAATCGACCATGGCAAATGTACAAAGCACAGAATATGGCCCTACTATCCAGGCAAGCCCGTGGGGATGTGAAAAATAAGGCCTGAGAACGTTTCCGTGTGCGTAATGCGGCTGGCGCCACACTCGGTCTGGACGACTGAGCGGACTGCATTTGCCCTCTGTTGCGAACGTTTTTTCAGTAAGAAACCGAAACGAGAAATGCGATGACGGTTTCACTTTCCTCAGAGAAGTGCCTCGCTTCTTCTCTTGAGCTCCAGGTCCGAAGTGACTGCGTCAGATCTGTTAGTCATCTTGTGGTTACCGCGAGTTGGCCATAATGCCAAAATGCAAGATGACTTGTGTGTGGCATTGCGACAGTGAAAACACTGAAGGAATCACAGATCACAGAACAGCACAGCTGGAAGGGGCCAGGAAGGCCATCCAGTCCACCCCCTGCTGCTGCAGGACACCAAGTCACACCATCCCACTCAGGTGGCTGTCCAGTTTCTCCTTGAATGTCCCCAGTGTGGGGGAGCCCCCACCCCTCCAGGCAGCTGGTCCCACTGCCGTCTTGCTCTGACAGAGAGGAAGCTCTTTCTGATGTCCAGCCAGGGTCTGGGTTGTCGCCACTTGACCTGATTATTCCGTGTCCTGCACTCGCATCAGCAAGAAGAGATCGTGACCTCCCTCTTTGTGACAGCCTTTGAGGTCCTTATAGAGGGATCCCATGTCCCCCCTCAGCCTTCTCTTCTCAAGGCTGAACATGCCCAGTTCTCTCAGTCTCTCCTCAGGGGGCAGTGTTTCTAAACCCTGGATCATCCGTGTTGTCCTCTCTGGATCCTAATTTCTCTCTCTCTCTCTTAAATCTTGGTGCCCAGAACTGGACACGGTATTCCAGGCGAGGTCTGACTAGTGAGGAGTACAGGGGAACTGCTACTTCTCATGATTTGGAAGGAATAGTTCTATAGATACATTTCAAAATAAGCTGCATCATATTGTTTCATATTTAGCCTGCTGTCCACAGTAACTCCAACATCTTTTTTAGTCCTGTTGAGTCATGTATTCCCCATCTTTTATCAATGCCTCTGGTTTCTTTTTCCTCGGTGGAGGGCTTGGCACTTGTCCCTCTTCAATCTCCTTCTGTTGCTCTCAGCCCAGCATTCAAGTTTATCAAGATGGCCCCAAATCGTCATTCTGGCTTCCAGGGTGTTTACTATTCCACTCAGTTTTGCATCATCTGCCCATCTGAGTGTCTTCCCTTGCATCATCTAAATCATTAACAAAGTTGAAGAGCCCCGGGCCTGGGCCTGAACCCTGGTGCGCCCCAGGAAGAGGAACAGTTGCTAAATAAAAATACTTTTAGCAGGAGCACGGGAACAATCCAACAAGAATGAAGAAGCATCTAACAGCACATAGAAACTGTCCTGAAAAATACACGATGCCTACAAGAAATCATTACAAAGTGGTGGTGGAATTCATTAGAGGGCCTGCAAAACCCCACGCCGGCTTCATCTGGAAACCCCGAAGGATCTTACCTGAGGTGTGCGTAGGTGAAGAGGCATGAGTCCGGACGGCGTGTCGGCGAGCACGTTGAAGTGGGGGGTGGGAGGAGGGCCCATGGCCATGGGGCGGCTTTCTGGATCCACCTGGTAATTGATCAGCCCCCACTGCTCCAAAAAGGCGTGTACCCTGGGTGGAGACGGCACAGGAGAGCAGGATCACCGCGTGCTCTGTCCGTCCCACCAGGCCCCGTTCCTGCCCTCTGGGACACATATGGGTCTAATATGGCCCCACCCCCACTGGCTTTGCAAGCCAGGTGCGGCCTCCGAAAACAACAGGGCCCAACCGCGGAGTCCCCCGTGGAAAATGCAGCCTGGGCCTCCTCGCTCTGATTTCCACGCTGCCCCGGAAGGACGCGGTGCGGGGAGGCTGGCCAAGCGCTGGCCATGCGCTCGATGCTCTGGTCCCCTCGAACACCGGCGCCCCCGTCTCGCCCACCGCGTGGCACTGTCACCCATCATGGTGTTCTTTACACAAAAAGCGGGCGGGCGGAAGCCCCACCCCCTCGGCAGACTCCCCCCTGCTCCATCCGCAGGCAAGGGCAGCGGGACCCACCTCATGACGGCGCAAACGTCGCCCGTCAGGTTCCGGCGGCAGGCGGTGCTAGTCAAGTACTCCTGCGGGTTTAGGCGATAGGTGTCGATCATGAAGTTGCGGTAAGCGAGGTATCTGGAAAGAAAGCGACGCGCAGGCCCGTTACGGACAGACCTCCCCGCACGTGTCACGGGGAAAGGCGCCCTGCTCCGACGCAGGACCCGTCCACTGTGTCTGCCACACCGCTCTGCCGTTCATTCAAGTGGCACGCACGCTGCTCTCGCTGCAGCCCAGACACACTCCCGGCACAAACGCAGAATTCTTCTGCGGAACGCGCGCTTCCCTCCCGCCCGGTTTGGACCTTCGGGCTGTGGAAGATCGACAGAGCATCTCGCTCAGACCTCTGCCAGGCCCGTCCCTGCTGCCTTTGCTGATGCGCTCTGCGGAACAACTCTGGGCAGCCCCAGCCAGTGCGGCCAGCAGTCAGGGCTCGTGGCAGCTGGCGGGGGGCGCCACTTTGCATTTGCTGCTGTGATTAAACAACTGGAAAAGGGGGGAATCAGGGCGCGCCTGCACCATGTGTGCCTACCCGGCCCTTGAGATCTGCGCAGGGGGCCCTCCTGTGTGACCCTCCCTTAAGGAGGGGAGAGGGAAGGCCGCGAGGAGGAGCAGGGCCTTTTCTGCAGCCGCTCCCCACATCTGGAATCTCCCAAGGAGATTCGCCTGGCGCCTCCCTCCCTTTCTTTTTGGCGCCAGGCCTTCCCTTTTAAAAGATATTTTTAATAACTAATGCCATAGACCTTTGCTTGTATTTTATTATTACTTTAATGTGTTCTGGTTTATATTGTGTTTTTACTGTATCTTATCTTACGGTTGTGAGCCAGCCAGAGGTGCTGTGGCACAATCAGACAAGATATGAATGCTATAAAGAAATCAACCAACCAGCCAGCCATTTTCCAGCACGCCACAATCTGACCTTGTGGCACACGCTCCTCGGCAGCGCCACCTTCGCTTAAGACGTTGGGATACTCACACCCCCCCGCCGCTTCCTTCGTGTCCTGCTGCCCTCAGGGCACCAAGCGTGGCGCCCTTTCTCCAGAGACGCTGGCTGCACAACCTGCCGCTGAGCAGCATCCCACCTTCCCCAGGGAAATGCGTTGGTCCCCTTTGGAACTGGGCTTCGCCGGGGCAACGGGCATTTTGGGACAGCCAGGTGTCCCAGGCCATCCTCTCCTCTTGCTCGG
The DNA here is from genome assembly GCF_004798865.1 of Varanus komodoensis. NCBI lineage: Eukaryota > Metazoa > Chordata > Lepidosauria > Squamata > Varanidae > Varanus > Varanus komodoensis. The sequence continues at coordinate 787,302 of NW_025335289.1, forward strand.
CCAAGGCTCCGCTTATACGGGGGGCTTTATGCCCGAAAGGTCGGGGGCCTCCACCTGCACCCTCTGGAGCGGCTGGAGGCTTGGGGGCAAGCGCAAGGCGAGTGGCGTGCGGAGGGCAGCCAGGGCGAAGAAAGAAAAGGGGGATCTTGCCAGGAAGGCAGACACACGCCCCGCGACCCGCTTTTCCTGAGCAAGGCTTCCCCGGGCCGTGGCATCCCCTGGACAACCTGCCTTTGGACAGCCGTCAAGGGAAGGCGAAGAGAAGCCCACGGAGGCCTCCTTGGCGCAGAGTCCAGGGCTGGCAACCGCTGTGCTTCGACAGTGGGTACCGCGTGGGGCGCTGCCCCACTGACGCACCCAGGGCCCGCGGTCGCAAAACACTCCCCTGCACCGCTTCACAAGCGTGGCTAAAAAGCAGGCGGACGTATCTGCTCTCTCCCCCAGCTACGCCCAGCTGTACTGGCTGAATGAGGACTTAGGGGTCAGGATGCTGAGACGTGGCCGCACCGCCGTGGGTCGGCTTCGTGGGCGTCCGTCCTTGCAAACCGCTTGAGAGAGCCTGGGTTCCGGGTCGAGGGCACAAAGGAGGCCCCCCCCCTCCCGCACTGAAAGGAGCCGGCAGTGCGAGGCCGCTTCCTCCATGCAGGGCTTGAAGGGCTTCACACACGGAAGGGCTGCCTGGGGAATCGGCCTGCCTCTTTGCGCTCCTCTGTGGCTCGGAAAAAGGAACGAGAGAGGGGGAGAGATCAGTGCACACCCCGATGAAGAGGAGGACAAGGGGACACACAGGAGGCAGGCAGAAACTTCTAGAACCCAGAACCGAACAAGCACGCAAGAGGGGGGAAAGCCCATCCCGCTGAAACGGGGAGCTCATGCAGACAGCAACATAAATCGTGAAATAGGCAACACAATGCGGGCCATTTGCCCAAGGATCCGTGGTGCATCCGACGTGACTGGATCCCCCACGAGCTCTTGGTCTCTTCCTCCCCCCATGTGTATCCTAGGGGATACCGAGGGAAGACTGCGTAGCCCCCCTCCCCGCTGCAATTGCAACTGGCTTTGGGCTCATCTCCTTCCCTGATCCGCATTTTGACAGCTGTGGGCAGGCTCTTCCAAGCACCCCGGTGGCAACAGACAATATTTGTGAAAATCTAGCAGGCCACCGGGAAAAAAAAAAAAAAAAAAGGCTTGGCAACCACAGATAGTCTCCCCCAAGTGCCACCGACGTGCTGGGACCTCCCATGGCAGGGGTTAACAGCCAGCTTTTACCACTACAGAAAAGGGGGGAAGCCCTGTAGTTTTTTTTTAAAAAGCTACCTTGCACTGAGCAATCATGGTGGCGGGCGAGGGGCGGTGGTGGGGGGAGGCTGGGGCCAGCTCTTGTCAAACAATTTGTCTAGCTCCCCCGCAGACCCACAATGAGCCGTGCCTTTTGAGTTCAGATGACACGCTGCACCGCCGTGGGCCCAACAGCCTTTAGGACAAGCCATGGCTTGTCAGGGTGGCGTGGGAGCTGCGCACACAGCATCCCGGGTCGAGCAGCCCCTGCCCGCACACCATGGGAACCCGCCGATAAGCCGAGCGAGGCCATCCTGTCGTGCAAACCCGGTCGGCTCCTCCTGCCTCCTGGGCGGGATGGTGTGACCTGGCAGAGGCCTGGACCAGATGGCCCCCCCGGCCCCTTGCGTGCTTTGAAAGGAGCCAGGGAGGCCAGGCCGACTCTGGCCCTTGCTGCCTTCTTCAGTGCCCCGACCTCCTCCCTGATCATGCTCAATTAAGCCAGATGCCCGGAAGCAAGCTAACGCTCCAGGCAGAGCCTCCTCCCCCATTGCCGGATTTAAAGGCACCTGAGCCAAACTGCAGTGGGGCGCTCCCTCCCTCCTTCATTCGCACAGCCAGCCTCCCCCCGGGGCTGGGGCCAGGCAAAGAAATCCAGAGCGGCATTTCGGAGGGAGGAGACCTGGCCCTGGAATGCTGCAGCACCGAGGCCGGGAGCGAGGGTCCCGGGGCCCAGCGATGCACGAGACCAGCCGGTTTGCAAGCATGCCCGGGAACATAACGAACCAGCAACCGGGGGGGGGGAGGGGCCAACTCCCCCACCCCTTGCCCACAGGAAAGAATCCCCATCGCTCGCCTGCTGCCATCCAGCGGCAGGGGTGCTGCGGGCCCTCTCGGAGCCAACGGCCTTTGCCACCCCAGGCTCAGGTGGACCCGGTGGCTCAGAGTTCCTCCCACCCGCTCTGGACGGTGGCCCCGCTGTGCCCTCAGGTGCGCGGGGACAGCCTGGCTTCAGGAAGCTACGCTCCAGGACTCTCCGCGGGAGAACGTTTGCAAGACGATTCAGAAGCTGCGGCTTGCACACACTGCGGCAGCCGGATCGCGCACTGGAACCTGGAGGGCCGAGCACGTGAAAACCCTCCTGGCCTGCTGGGGCTGGGCTGCCTATTTTTTCCTGAGCCCCATTCCAGGCGCTGGCTTGAGCCAGAAGGGCCTCGCACGGCTTTTGCGCGGTACTTGCGGGAGCGACTCCATCAGCTGCAGGGCACCCGGGAGCGACATTCCGCATCTGGGGCCGTCCTCCGAGCGCCAGCTCTGAGGGAGACTCGTAGCCCCCTCGGCGGTGGGCCCCAACTGTGGAATGCGCACTGCGCTCCCCACAGAGGCCTGCCCAACACCAGCCCGGTCTTCCTTTTGCTATCGGGTGAAGAGAGCCCTTTAGAGCGAACCTTCTGAAGAGAAGCATGGGCAGCCAGGGGCTTGAGGGGTTCCTGACCCCTGGGGCTTGCCACGTGGCCATTCACTGCAGCATCTTGCTGGCTGCTCTGAACTTTCACTTCCAAAGGTTTGTAAGACTTATGACTGGCTGTAAACTGCACAGGGAGCTTTGGCTATTGAGCAGGACAGACAATCGCGGGACAGACCACCAGCAGCACCGCCAAACCGAGCAAGCCTTCCGCTCAGCTAATGCGGTAACGAGGAGAAAGGTGCGCTACGGGAACGTCCGATGCCGACGGTGTAGCTGGAACGAGACGCGGAGACCTGATGCGTGCCTGCTTCTGCAAGCCACCGCCGGGCAGCAGACAAACAAGCATTTGTGCTCCGCGGTTCAGCCAAGGCCCGAGGAGAAGCACAATGTGCTCTTTGTCGCCGAGAACAAGGGCAGCCGGGGTGCAGCCAGCGTGCACCTGGCAGAAGGCCTGCGAGGCCCGCTCGCCCTCGCGCTCTTGCCAGGAGAGGTGGCAGGGCACCGGCTGCGGCAGCGGCTTCACTTCAAGGCTTGCCTGGCTGCAACGCAGCGGCAGGACAGCGGCCCTGCATTTACCGACTTGCCTCGTTGTCACCGGCAACTAGGAGCCCCACACGGGCCAGTGAGGCCGCGGATGAAGACGGACGGCTCGTCTCCTCGCCGGCCCACACGGTGGAAGATGGGCGTGCTCAGGGGTCCGCTCAGAGGCCTGCAGCAAGTGCCTCTGGGCAGCGTGAGGAGCGGAGGACGAGGCGGTGCTACCGCGCCCCGAGACCGGCCTTCCGGCCATCGCGCCCAGCCTTGTGGACACGGACCGGCCACGCTCCCCAGGGCTTCAGGCGGGGTTCACTGCCTCAACTTCCTTCTGCAGGCCCCGCAGCTGCTCGGGCGTGGGCGCCCATCCTTCCGCTGACAGCTTCCCCTCCTCTGAGATTAGCACAGAAATGCAAGCCTGCAACTTCTGTGCGCTTATTTGCCAGGTGGCTCATTCCCCCCCGCCCCCCCGGTATTCCAGCTTCCCGGCTTCACGTGAGTGCACCTGCCGTGCCAGCCAGGCACCCCGCCCTCAGAGGGCGCCCTGGGCCCTGGAGCAAGCTGGGGCTTCACCTGCCCCACCTGCAGGGACCTGGAGTGAAGCAGGCATCCCGGAGCGGCTCCGTGTTAGGCCAAGGGGAGCATGCGACATGCACGCGCTTTTCTGCACTGACTTACATCTCCGGAGTCTTCGACTTGTTCTTCCCGTTGAAGAATTCTGGAAGCGCACGGCGTTCAATTACATGAATACTACGGGGGGGAAACCCAAAAAGGTTAGAGTGCAGACCATGCTCAGATCTGCTCTGCCTCCCAAATGCAAACAATGCCCTAGGCAGTCACTGATACGGGGCATCCTGTCCCACACAGACTAATTAAACCATCCCGCCTCTAAAGAAAAAAAACCTCTGCATATAGAAGCCACTTTAAACATAGTTATTTAACTTAAAAGCCTTAAGACCAGTGAGGGCCACCGTGCTCTTACGATTCCTCAAAAATAATGACCTTTTGTGTCTGTGCCTACAAGCAATTGAGCATCGAGGCGCATGCACTGAAGTGATTCAAGGCTGGAAACACTGGTAAGAATTGATTTACTCCTCTGAAACTACATACAAAAACATAATCATAGCATTGTGGAAGGGTCGTGGCACACACAGAAAAGAGAATCGCTTGCTTTGTGTGTTCATCGTGTGTAGACATGACAGAAATATGGAAGCCAAGGAATTATACAGCCAGTTTTTCTTTCCTTAGAAACTTCATGTCCATGTGTATGAATTTTGATCTTTCAGCTCAGCTTCCAACTCCCAGCAGGCCGGGCACTTTGGAGATTTATCTGCAATATGTCACATTATTGTGGATATAATCTCTTTGCCATCAATTAGATTAGAAAATGGATTTTCTATTTCAGAGAATGATTGAAAGGCTAGCTCATTCTTTTAAAGTTCAGGCTGGAAATAGGTGGGTAATGGGGCTCTTCCTCTACAAATGAAGCCGTCTCTGAGGGAGACCTGCTGTTAATACAGAGCCGGAAGCAGAAGTCTTCACATGCCGTCTGCCTTAAGCAGCTGCCCCTCTCCCATCCAAGTGGTGTACAGAAGACTTTCTGCACATTTCGGGCAAAGGTTCCTTTGGGCCCGAGTGAGACTGACCCTTGTGACACAGGGTCCTGTGAGTGCAGAAGTCCCAGGGATCAGGCCAAAGTCTGGCATCCTGTTTCCGTCAATGGTCAACCAGATGCTTTCAGGGACACCCACAAGCAGGACGGGCTGGCAAGAGCCCGCTGCCGCTGCTGGTTCCGAGCAACTCATATGGAGAGGCAGACGATCCAGGAAGATGCCCCAGATCCCATTAGTCCAGCCTCAACAGTGCTGGATCCTTCCTGTGTGGGAAAGGTCAAATCAGGGCTCAGGTTCCACATAATCCATGGATGCCTGAAATGAGCATCATTTAATTGGTGCTGCTTGCATGTACTGTAAGTAGCAGCGCGAGTTCTTAGGAATTCTACTGCATTTTGTTTTAATTTGTTTGGGCGACGCATTGAACCCCAGAGGAAAAGAGGCTCAGCATTGCTTTAAAGAAATAAATTATTTTCATCCCTACCATAACAAGCTGGAAACAGAAATGAGAAGCAATGAAAAATGGCTAATAATTGAACGAGAAGGGCAAACGGCAAAGAATATCTAAACGTTCCAGCCTTATGAAAAAGGAATATTAAATCTGGCATGTTGTGTCTGACTGCCGGAGAATCGCATTTAGCATTTAAAAGATGCTCTGCAGAAGTGAGAGCAAGGAGGCACACGCGGATGTAAAAATTCCTCCTTTTTGGCAGCAAAATGACGCTAGTCTCAGAACAGCAATTATACCAGGCCAATTTGCATTCCATTTGAGGTTAGCGTCTAGCCTAGTTACGAGTGTTTAAGCATGCTCTGGATGCAAAAATACTTTCCCCAGACAGCTATTAAGAGTTGCTGCACTGCTGCACATCAGAGCAGCGTTCTTCGGGCCTGGAAGATCCACAAACATTGTTTTATCTCTCCTCTAAAAGAGCGTGAGGAAGACAAATCCCACAGCGCAGAAAAAACAAAAATGCCAATCAAAACGTGGGTGCGAGCGAGCGTTCCGTGCACCGGACGATTTCCTAGAAATGAATTAGTGTGTGTGGGGGGAATCTACTTGATACACCCCAAGTCCACACCCGTAAGGGACGTGCCGTGGCAACTGCAGTGGACAGAGAGGCTCTGCCCTGACCTTCACAACCCATGTGTGTGCAGGGACACAAATCAGTCCAAGAAACTGCGTGCGATGATGGGACTCAGGGTCAGAGGTCTGAAGTACACCGCTTATTAATTATCTAAGTGGGTTCCTTCTATGGACGTGGGTGGGAAAGTGACCTCACTACACAAGCTTGATTACAGAACGTGGCTGTGGACTGACAGAGTCATCTGATGGCGCATTTCACGTAATTAATTCCAAGGGGCAGAGGAATGATGGCTCATTTATTCCAACCCGTATGTAGCAAGCGTGGGTGGAGGACTGCGGTCTTCCCAGGTCCTCCTGATGCAGCTGAAGGACTCTTCTCGACCCCTGCAATATGGCAATGGCAGATTTTGCCCACAAGCGGTTGCCACGCAGGGTGGGGACCGCGGCTGGGGGAGGGGAAGGGTTAACCCTCGACATGCTACAGTCATGGCAAAGATTGTCTTCATCACCCCTGCTGGAACCACAGGGAGTCTCTGCCAGGCTGAAGGATCGAGTCAGAGGGCACACGACCATCTGCCGAGACCGACGCGCGAAGGGAGGGTGAATCTGGCCCTCCCGCACACTTCCGGAAAACTGTGGCCACTCGCACATTATGCTGCTCCCACCTCCACCACGGGCACCGAGATTACTAAAGCAACCCCGTGCAGTGTGTGAAAACCGGCAAACGCAGAGATTCTGTCACTTCTCCAAGCGGATTTTCCCACACTTACAGTCCTTCAAGTCAGAAAGCTATTAACCTAGAATGCCGCTATTTGACTTGAAAGTAGTATTTGGATATTCTACATTAATTTAATCTGTAAGAGGAAAAGAAACGCCCAGGAAAATGCATCAGGCTTGCTGTCAAACTAAGTGCTGGAGATCACAGCCTTATGCTGGTCTTGGCTCAGCCCAGCGAGCCAGAAAGAAACAGCTGAGCTGCACTGAGGATTTCTGGGTGAGACCTTAGGAGAAATGCCCTTCCAGAATGATGTATGTCCACATAAACAATCGTTGCACGAATTCACTCCGCAGCTATCTCGACCAAAAGAAAACCAGCCATCAACAGCTGCAAATACCAGATTAAGCCAGTACTTGTTCCCGGGATGTGCGCCATGGAGATCGGCCTCTGACAAAGAACGTGGCTGTGACGGGCTAGTGCAGCCTCTGGACCCGCGACCAATTTGCAGTGGCTGACTCTGCCGCCGCCCTTTCCTTCCTGCTCTAGAACTTACCAGTTATAGTCAAACCAGGAGGCGTAGCTGGGGATAATGATGTGATTGGTCTGTTCGGTGACGTTGTCCTCCCCCGTGTCCACCGGGCGGTTCTGGTCGCCTTTGTTGGGGTCCTCATCCTCCTGAAGGGCGAAGGACTGTGTCAGCGGAAGGCAGCACCCACAAAAATGGGCAGCTGGTTCCCGTGACATTAGGCTGGAAGGACCACGAGCGGAATCGGCCATCCAAGCCACCTGGCCTGGAGGAAAGCTAGAATGGGACACCTATACAGGTCTCCCCCAAGGAGCAAACACCCATATGACAAGGAGATGAAGTTCTATGGTTAGGACAGCGATCGGCTGGAGCCTGTTTTGTGATGGCTCGGGGGGGGGGGTACAAATCAGCTACAATTAAACATTTACAAGCTATTTCCATCACTTCCTTAAAACACAAAGCAGAATAGGAAGTGAATCCAGAACTTGCTTAAAAGCCTGCAGCTGTGAATTCTTCGCCACTGAATCAATTTTTAAATCTTTGTTCTCAGCTGCTGATGCGGCTGCTACTAACAATATAGGGTTATTTTTACTGGCGCTTGATGATGCGTAATCAGGTGTTCTAGCAAAGTAACATTTCCTCCCTTTGCCAACAGGTGCTGCATCAGTGGAATAATCCTGGGACGCTTTTTTGTTAAAAACTTTCGATGAGGTTTTCTTTCCAGTGCCTATACCTGATATATACTTCTTGTTTATCCGATTGCCCAGTGCTTTGGCCAAGCTAATGCTAAGAAGTAGTAGTTTTAAGCTGGAAAAGATCAGGAAACCTGGAGGTTAAAGACAAGTAAACGAGATGGGGATCCTTCGGCCAGGTTATCTCATACTTTTACTGGCCTGAGATAAATAAGTAATCTAGTGAATGACATTAGTCCAGGCCTCCTGGCCTTTCACGGGGTCATCGTAAAAGTGGTGCTCAGGACATTCTGAGTACAACAATCCTCCTCTACCGTGGGGCAGGCAAGGTAAAGCAACAAGCCCACAAGGTTCCTTTCCCATTCCTACCAGAATGGCCCAGGCTCCATTTCCCAGGAGACGCGTGTTTTGGGCTGTAGCACAAGGGCCAGCCATTCTCTGACCAACACCCACCGAGGGTTTGGCTGGTCAGCCTCCCGAGAATCTTTGCGAAGCGCCAGGGAGAGCTGCGACACCTTTACAGCTACAAGGCTTCGGACAACGGAGGAAAAAGAATCGCTTCATGCCATTTAACTTCGGCCCAAAAGTAGCAAACCCCGTACCTTTCCTCCTGTTGCCACTGTCTCCTCATCCTGCTCATCTGCAAGACAAGAACCAAGAAGCGAATTCAGCAGATCCACACCTCCGATCCCATGCAAGCGCAGGCAGGAAAAAGCCTACAGCTCCCAGCATGCCCAGCCAACCGGGCTGAGTGGCCGGCCTTTTCCTCTGCCTCGACTAAGGAATGAATAAGCTTGAAACACGGTGCTGAAGGAGAGCTGGCATGGCATGGTGCTTCAGAGAGCAGGACTGCGACTCAAGAGGTCTGGGTTCTAGTCCCACGGAGCCGTGGGGCTCGCTGGGTGACTTTGGGCCAGTCCCTCACTCTCAGCCCAGCCCACCTGGCAGGGCTGTTATGAGGATAAGATTGAGAAGGGGAGAATGATGGAAGCTGCCCCAAGTTCCTTGAAAGGAAAAGGGAGGAAGGCCAGCCATTATTTGTGTGTGTGTGTGTGTGTGTGTGCACGCGTGCACGCGCGCATTTAAAACATCCGTATGTCGCCTACTGTGCCACAGGGCCTCTGGCAGAGGGACCCCTTAAAGGAAGCCACGGCTGTGGGCCGACAGGAGCTGGCGGGTTGCGTCTAGACACTCACAAGCGGCCCCCGCAAGGCGCAGTTGCTGAGTGGGGAGCCGCTCGTTCTAGCGTTCGGACACCCCTTCCTGGTCTCCGTTTCCGCTGCAGCGTCCCGTGGCTACGAGGCACGGCCGGTCGGACCCCGCCAGCATCGCGCCTGCCGCTGTGGGCGCAGCGGCAGTGGGGCTGGGGATGTGCCCAATACGTGTGCGTGCCTGCAGACGACGAGTCCCCCCAAGCTGAGCGCTCCCTCCCTCCCTCCCTGTGTGCGTGCAGTCCTCTTTTGGTGACCTAACCCACAGGGCTCCCAGCCTGACCGCCGGAGAGGGGAATGACCGAGTGCCTGCAGCGCGGCGTGTGGCGCACGGGCCGAGGGAAACGGTGGCCTGGCCTCTGCTGCCGCGTCATGCGCCTCAGCCAACACGGAGCCTGTCAGCCGGGCGCAGACGAGGACGTGCGCACGGAGGTCTTGTGCTGATGACGCCTGGAAGGCTTTGCAGAGGCAGCGCGCGTCTGTGGGCGAGAGGTGGCAGTCCTGTCGCTTGAGAAGGACGCGTTCCACGAGGGGCGCAGCTGTGGGGCTGGCTCGGCACCACACACCTGCTGCTGTGGGGGCATGGCTCCCTCCGGCCCCAGCCAGGGGATGTTCGGGCACCCTCAGACCTTTCCCAGAACACCCTGCCGCGATTAATGGAAGAGCCTTCATTCTTCAGCCCTTTAGAACAGAGCTGAGCGCCCCACGGCCCTGCAAGAGGTCTGGGCCTCCCTCACGCGAGGCTTTGCTGGCAGTGGCTGATGGGAATTCTGGTCAAAACCGCTGGAGAGCCACGAACCGGCCACGTGCGCTTTAGAAGACCTGGCGGTGGGCCAAGCTCCAGTTTGTTGTGGAAGGCTGTGCTTTGTGGCTCTCGGCCAAGTTACCTCACTTAAGGGTGAGCAGCACTGTTTTAGAAAACCCCATGCTGTGTGGGGGCTCTTTGAGACAGGCCTGGCCACTTGGCTGCCATTTTTAAATGCCTAACAGTGAGCAGCAGTTACCAAAGGAGTGGCAACATACGCCAGTCGTTTGGCAAACCCGGGCGACTTCGTCCTTCCGCTGCCTCCTTTTCGAATGAGAACCCAGAAAGGAGCAAGGATCAGCCTCTTGCAGAAAAATGCCTTAGAAACCCCTGGAACAGCCTGAGTTACAAAACCAGGAAAACATTAGTTTGCCAGTCGTAAAAGATGCTCTATTTGTGGACTGCCCCTTGGCACCTTTCCTGCCATATATTTCCTTCCTCATTTTTCATTTTACTTTGGGAAAATAAATGGAAAAAAGTTTAAAAAAGGGAAAAATGGTTTTAAAACCAAGCAAAGATCATGGTCGTACCTAGGTCTGCTACTGTTCCTCCTTTGACCGGAGTGTTTTCGCTGTCTTTCTTTGGGTTTACTGTAAAATTAAAGAATGGAAACACATCAAGCCATGCATTGTCTTCTAGAATACTGAACAGGGCGGCCACGTGGGGCAACAGCAGCCCAACCGCCTCCCAACTCATTCCACAGCCAGCCGTACGGTCCGCTCATTTTCACTGGGCTGTATCTGGTTTCTGGCACATGCCACCCGGCTGGGGGAACTTTTCTGCCAGTCCCAGAGCAGCCCAGCCCAGCCCGCCCCTGGAAGATGCTGCGAAGAGGGCTGGGGGGCCCTGTTCAACGGGGCGAGCTGTGCTGCAGCAGCTCACACAGTATCCCCAAACATCAGGCGGAGGCACATTCTCTGCGTGGCGCCTGGATCCTACCCACTACCTGCACTGGCCCAGAACCGGCAAATCCGGTCGGCACCCAGCTGATTCATTCCACCTGATACAGAGGGGTTGTCCCATTTTATCCTGCGCCTGATCGGCCAGCCTGCGCTGAGCGACCACGGCTGTTCCAAGGGCATCCAGCAAGCCTTGGGCTGCCCATCCACAGCCCCGGTCCAGACACTCATCAGCCCAGGCTGGTGCTGAGACAAGGCAGGCTACGCACAAGCTGAGCTGAGACGACAGACACTGATCCAAGAAGAGAGTTTTCAGCTCCAGAAGTGTGACAAATCATTACGGGGGGAGGCTGCCCTGCTATTCCGGAACTTTATATCCATAAGAAACCTTGTTTTGGCCGGCTGCTCTGAAAAACCACTCCTTCGCTGGAACGCTACAGGGTTTTGAGCGACAAGGGCCCTCTCCCAGGACTCACGGGCAGCAGCAGCTGAACGTCTCTGCCTCTGGCTGCGTGTCGCGCACATGCGACATCAAGGATGCCACGGCGAGGACGGCAGCCCGACACGCCTGCAGTGCCTGCTGGAGGCCCTTGTGGTGGTGGGTCGTGGTGTCAGCCGTGCGCTTTTTCTGCTCTGTGGCTGCGCACTGAAGTGCCGCGCAGTGCGGGAGAAGTGGGTAGTACCGCCGCCGTGAGCACCAGCGGCGCGTCCACGGCATGCTCCTCCTCTGCTCGCTGGACGAGTCCCTCTCTGAACTGCACACCAGTAACCAAAAGGGGGCGGCATGTTGGCGCGCATGGCCAGGGTCACACATGCGAACCGAGACAGAAGCAGGAGCCAGGCTTCTCCCCAGCTCCGCAGGACAGCGGGACAGAGCCCTGCGTCAGAGCGTGTGCGCTCGTGACACGCTGCACGAGCCGTTCCTTTCGGTGCTCTCGCAACGGCAGTTCGGAAGAGGTCAACCACGAGGGGGCTGCCACCAGCCAGCAGCCAGAAAGGGTCTGCTTTCTTCCGAGAGACCCCCTGCACGAGAGGCACCCTGAGTTCACCCCTGCCTGTTCCGGAGGCGGCCCTGTGCCTGGGCAGCGGTGGAGATCCGCTCAGCCGAGCTGGGAAACGCCGCCTGGCTCGCTGCAGCCGCCCAGAACGGCTGTGAAGGCCCCAGCTCCACTGTGGGCTGAACGGGACGGCAGCAGGCGACGCGGGGTGCCCTTGGTCACCAAGCGCGCTGCTCCCAAGACCGGCCAAGAATGCACTGCCAACACGCGGAGTGCTGGGAGCGCCATTCCTCTGCCCGAGAACTGGTGTGTCTCAAAGCTCCCCAGTATGTTTAGAGGAAGCGCATTTGCCGGAGAGGCGCCAGGTTCATCAGCTGGGAGAAAACGAGGTCTCCTGGCAGTGGGCTCACTGCTTACCTGTGACCCAATGACGGGTCTGAATATGCAGCCAGGGAGGCAGATTTAGAAGAGAGTGCGATACAACAGAGAGAGGAGTGACTGGCGTTCTTCTGGGGGGGCGGGGAGATTCAAGAACTGACAACTGCTTGAAAGGCACGCTCCGTGCAGCAGGTCAGGTCAAGCTGGGACATGAGGATGTGGCTTTAGGGAACTTAGAAAGAATACTGGCTTTTAAAAGGTGCAGCAGAAATGGGCTTTTAGGTTTGGAAATAAACTATGGAATTACAGGGGGGTCAGTTTGCTCCCACAATCCATGGGGGCAGAACATCTGAGCAGCAAGGAGTGCAAAGAGCCTCGAGCAAGAATGGAGCAAGATCAGGGAACGTGGCTGTAGAAACTCAGCCGTTAATTATGTGGATTAAACACGGCAGCTGGTTCTCTGCACAAGGACCAGCCCAGTTCCAGCAAGAATGCCGGGAAACAGCAACCGACCAGTATCAGACCAATGCAGTGTCTGAAGGCGAATGCAAGTCCTGGAGAAGGGGCTTTACGGATTTAGACACAGCTGAGCCAGGAGGTCAATACCGGGAAGCCCGTACCATTTTTAGGCAGTACCACTTCTTCTATGTTAGGCACTGGGGTTGGATCCTCCATGTCCTTGGTAAGATCTTCTTGCTCATCGTCTTCCTTTTGCCCTCGCCTTTTCCCATAGAGACTCGCTTGTCTGTGACAAATTAACCACAAATAACCACGACCAATTAACCACAAGTAACCTAACAGTTCTGCATCGGCCAGATCCTGCGCTATCACCAGGCCGTGTCTGAACCTTTGTGGGGTGGATGGCCTCCCTGGAACCCACGAGTGGATCCAGATGGTCTTGAAATGGCCTTCGAGGTGTTTTTGGGTCACTGATCAATTCCATGCCCACATCTGAGAATCCTGCAGTAGGGAATCATGCAGGGGGCTGTCAGCAGTCCCGCTCGACGACTCCCTGAGGTCAGTGACCTAAGACAGTGTCCCCAACCTGGTGGCCTTCGGAGGCATTTGGACCACGACTCCCAGAACTCCCACCCAGCAGGGCCACTGACTGGGAATCCTGGCTGTGGCAGCCCAAACATGTCTGGAAGGCACGAGGCTGGGGAGGGCTAATCGAAGAGCTATGCAGGCACTGGGGTGGGGTGGGACGGGGTGGGGTGGGACAACCCAACGTTGACCTGGATACAAGACATATCCTGCTTCCCGGGGAGGGTCACACACCTCCTTCCAGAGCATGGGGGAGCTTCTGGGTCTGGGCGAGAGCCATGCTCAGAAGATAATCTTTTTAACAGCTGCACTTGTCTTCTGTGCCCCGGAAAGCTAGTTACGTTGATTATCCCAATATCCTGTATGTAGCACTATCTTTGAAAACACGGTGGGAATGTACAGATGCGGTAGCGTGGGTTTTGTCTAGGCCTGATTCCAGAGCGCACAAAACACCTACTCTCGCGGTGCCATCTTTGCTGGCCACAGCTCCGTTAGATTCATGTTCGTTCTTTCTTCCCTTTCAAGCCCCCTGCAGCCGAAGGGTATGCTTCGTTCGCTATAACCCTTGCTCACCACGAACAGGCTGCTGTCCCAACCAATCAGCCTTTCTTCCCTGAACTACATTTGCTGTGATGCTGATAACTGCAGCTATTAGCTGCTTAAAGCGAAGGGCAGAGGAGCGGCCGATATATTTAAATATATGCAGCAAGCTTCTACAAAAAGGCAGCTGCCTTGATTACGGTGATCAAGTTGCAGCCTGGTAAACTCTGTGAAATAAAAAGGGAAACATGCGTATTCATGCACTCCGCACCTCAGCGGTGAAGCGGCCCTCAGAATGGCAGCGACGGCTGCGCCACGTTCCCCGCCACGAGTGGGAGGCGCCTTCCTCTCGGATGATCAAGGAACGGCACTCCGCATGTGACATTAAAGATTCATGCCATCCACTCGAGGAGGTGGCGTGCGAGCGAGCGAGCTCTGAGTCAAGCGGCGCTGCCAGCTCATTTCTCCCGTCCTCTCCCACGGATCGTTCCGGGAGAGAGACCACCTCCAGTGGCGAGGTGCGCGGACTACTCACCCCTTCTTCCCAGCCTTCTTCCGCAGCTCCACCGGGGTGGGAGGGGGCGGGGGCGATGGGGAGTGCTTCCTTTTCCTGGCGCTCGCCGCGGCCTTCCTGTCCCGCCGTTCTGGGCTACGGACTGGCTGTACGGAGAACGCAAGTCGTCAGTGCCGGCTGCCCGCTTGCCGTCACGCAACATACCCTGGGCAGCACCGGGGCTGCTACCGGACCTGGCACCACAGTCCCGTTTTCTGCTCTGCTTGCCATCTGTAACTCCGCAGCGGTAGGGCGCCACGGCCATGGAGGTGCCCCCCACCATTCCACAGCACTGAGTGCCCCCACAGCTGGGGCGGGGAGGGAAGGAAACCCGGCCCAGGGCTCAACTGCCTGCGATTCCCTCCTTCCCATTGCAACCTGGCAGTTTTGCGATATACTTCATCTTCTTTACCTCTTCTTTTAATACTCACTGGCTCACATAGTAAGCAATTTGTTTACATTTATAGTTTGAATTAGACTGCTCCATTCATTTCCGCAGCTTATCTTGCACATTATTGTAGCATTCCTTAAATTTTAACTACACCTTTTACAGATTTTATTGCAATTCTGCACTGTGTTATGTCCATACGCTTTAGAGCTGTAATATTACATTTCTGTAACATTACATGTATACACTTCTCTAAACCATCCACTGCATGGTAGAACTGCTTTTAATTTCTCCATGAAGTTTCCTTGGCTGTTTGCATTCCCAAGAATTCAAAAAGGTTAAAAAGATCCAGTTCTGAAAATTCCCCAGGCCCCTAACTACTCTTAAGCATCCTCTGGGAAAACCATCCCGGGGTTATGTCACAGAGTTACGACTCCCATAGGGTGCTGACAGCTGGCTCTGAATGTACACCTGCATCCAAACACTGGTTTTTGACTCAGTGGAATACTGCTGGCTCAGGCAGTTCTAAACTTCAGATACCCTTGGTAAAGCAAGACTTTTCCAAGATCAGCATTTGTGACCTCAGTATCCCCAATTCGGAACCAGGCGTAGGCCAGATCTGTAGGCATGCACCCCCCTGCCCCACCGCTCGGGCAGAGGGCAAGCGTTTGTGCCCTTCAAGACTGCGGGCGGCAGAGCTGCTCCCTTGAGCGAACCCTGAAAAAGAGCACCCCGGGAGAAGGCGAGGCTGGAACGCGCTATAAGAACTGCGCCCATGAAAGGAATGCAGAGCACCAGCGGCCTCCGGGCAGAAGGACAGACCCACGACCACCTCCTCGGTTCCAGCAGAGCAGGCAGTGGGAAGTTTATGAAAAGGTGTAGTCAGATTAACAAAACTGTTAGCGCCACAGTTAAGCCTTCTGCAGAAAAGGTGAGTCATCAATGCACTGCACACATTGATCTCTAGGAGGACGCTGCCTTTCCTGGAGGCTCGGGCACCCCAAGCCCAGAAGGGACACGCAACCCAAAACGGCCGCTGCACAGCCACGATCCGCCACAAGACACAGCAAGCGCTTACTTCTTCGCTCTTCATGTTTATATAGATCCGCTGGCGAAAGGTGACCAACTTCTTGTTCTCATCCACCTCGTAATCCTCCTCATTCATCCACTCGTTGAACACGTCTGTGTCCAGGATCCATTTGGCGTGGACCTGCAAATGCAGCGACACCTTAAGGACAAGCCCTTCATGCTGATGTTGCCGCAATGAATGAATCCCGGCCAGGGAAGTGCCTCCGAATTTGCCCACGTGGGCTTAAAAACCATCGTCTGCCTGCTGCCTGCTTTACGGACGCAGGCAGGAAGCCCGCGGAGGATGAAGGCACCCCGTCTGTCACCCTTATTTTTCTTCCCTTGCCCAGTTAACCCAAGATAAAGACTGTGACAGTTTTATGAGCGCGCAGCACCTGGCGGCAATAAATAAAATAACTGCCATGTCGGACTGAAGAGGCGGGAATGTATTTCCACAGGCTGGGTCCCACCGCGAATCTTCAAGCTCAGGACCGCACGGGGCATCTCTCCTGGAATCGTGCAGAGATGCTTGGGACCGAGGCAGCTGATCGGGGTGTAAGAGGTCAAAAGCAATGGCGGTTACCGAATAACGCCGCCGGGGCTTGAAAATCGCCTGGCGCGAGCAGCACGGGCAGGACCGAACGAGCCCCGGCCTGGACTGCCCCTCCCACTAAGGGCATGGCTCCATCTCCAGGTAGGACGAGGAGAAGGCTGCCTGGAGACATGCTGCTGCCAGCCCGTGTCAGGAATACTGGCCTGCACAGGCCCAGGGTCCGGCTCAGTCTAAGGCAACTTCCTGTGTTTCCAGCATTCTCTCTACCCACACTCAGTGAGAAGATGGAAAGATGCGCAAAGGATGAGCCGACTCCAAGGGAAGGGGGAACTGGCAGGAGAGGAGAGGGCAGGAGGGGACATCCAGGGGGCTTCCAGGGAACAGCCACAACCTGGGGGTCCAGGCACACGCAGTTTGTGCAGAAAGCCCTGGTTCAGTTGCCAGAGCCGCCCTGCAAGAGGGGGTGGAGCCCGGCCTCCAGAAAGAGGTACCAGAAGACCACTTCTGCAGAAATGCCCTCTTGGCACAAGGGGCCGTTAATACTTTAGGCTGGTCGCAAAGGCTGCCTTCCGTGCCAACCAGCTCCAGGGGCTCTTAGATGTGACTGATCGTCTGGATCCCTTCCGGCTGGAGTTCAGGCCTGGTTTTAGCATGGAAACGGCCTTGGCCACCGGGTATGGTGACCTGTGCTGGAAGAGACGAGGGGAACGCGAGTGACCCTGCTGACTCTCCGGGACCTCTCAGCGTTCTCCAACACCCATAGCCAGGCTATCCCTCGGGGGAGCTCCCTGGTGTGTGCTGCTGGCGGTAGGCTGATGCCCGCAGCTTTCCACCTCCAGCAGGTGAGGCTGCGGATGCGCTGGCGACAGCCAGTGCCTGGCCGCAACCAGAGACTGGATGAGGGCTAGGAAACTGAGACTATCCGAGCGAGACAAAGACGCTGCCGCCGCCGGGTGGTTCCTCTGACCAGATGGGGGGTGTTCCACCTGTTCAGGCTGGGTGGGGTTCATTCCCCCTGGAGGAGCCGCTCTGTACCTGGGGCCCTCTCAGAGCGGTCTTTGTCACGTGAGGTCCAGGTGGCCTCCACGGCTTGGAGCACCTTCTGCCAGCTTTGGCTGGAGACCAATCTGGTTGGGCAGGGAAGCTCAGTTTCAGTAATCTGGGATCTGGTACGCTCTAAACTAGATTACTGCAATGCACTCTATGTGGGGCTGCCCTTGGCAAGTGCTCAGAAGCTGCCTCAGCTCACGCAGAACGTGGCAGCCAGATTAAAAACCGGGACCTGCGCATCTGCAGCCCAAGACCATTTCTGGCCGGCTTCTGGAGCTGCTCAAGGCCTTGGTTTTAACCTCTATGGCCTCACATGGCTTGGGACCACAATTCTTCATGGGGTGCCTCTTCCCACTGATATCCACTTTAGCACCTGGGGCCTTCTTGAGTGCCAACCCCAACAGGGAGCATTTTCTCTAGGAGGGGCCAGAAGTATGGAATGGCCAGGCTTGCAGAGCACTGGTGCCAAGCTGGTCATCTTTGCGCTGCCAGGTTACGATGGCCCTCGGCATGCAGAGGCTTTTAAAGATGCCGATGACCCAGGGGCAGGAGGGGATTACTTATCCCAGGCGTCTTTCTTTTATGGGTTCATTCTTCGCCTTATCTTTTTAGTTGTTTTTAATCTTTTACATTTCTTCTGTTACACTTTTATGGAATTTAAGTGTGTCGCTTTTATGAAACGTTGTAGAATGCCTAGAGAACGTCAGTTACTGGATGTTAAAGAAATTAAATCAAGAATAATAATCAGGAAGACAGTTCGCCACATTTAGTTTTGTGTGAAAGAAGGGGAAACAGACGAGGTGAAACTCACAACTGCCTTGTCTAGAACAGAAAGCAAAGGCAAACATTTTCAAGGTTTCATTTGTTTCTGTTTCAAATAACGGAATGGGAATTCAAGGACGGGGTCTCAGGTGTGAGAGCTCGGCCTTTCCCGTGGACTGAAGCTGCCACCTCTCGTGTACCTTCGCCCTAATTCTTGTCACACGATACTTTTCTTCTGCAGATAATAGGCAAATGGATTAATTAATCCAGGAAGAATGCTTCATGTCGCCACACAAATAAGCAGAGCAATTATCTGAAAAGCAACACTTCCATTATAAGGATTTCCTTCTTCTCCTTCAACAAAGGAAACCAGCCTCAAATGCACAAAGAGCTCTAATCATTCTGAGCGCATTAATCAAGCTGCCAGTGTCATTCAACAGCCCCTGGAAAATTATGAATCTTGTCACAATACGGGCTCCAAACCTTTAATCAAACTGCTCTTTTCTTGCCTAATAAACAAGTTCTTATATCTGGTATTAGAGCTTGTAAAAGATATGCCAGGCCTTAAAACAGCAAGCCTTTGCCATACAGTAAAATAGGTTTCCCAATTTACTATTACATCTTTGATTCAAGGTTCACAATGGAAAATTACCGTTTGCGAAAGGTCATTGCAATGCTGCAGTGATGTGTTAAAGCCACAACAGTGCTGAAGCCCAGGCACCTCTCTCCTGCCTGGCTTTCACCTACCCCTCCCAGCGGAGAAAAGGCTCCTCTCTCACTCCTTGCAGAAAGAACGTGGCAAATGCCCTCCAGCTCGATGGCTCTGGAATGGAAGCTGCAGCCGTCTGGGACGCCTGCACGAAGCCCGAGCGGCCCTGCCCTGGACCAAGCAGCAGCCACCAGGGAACAGAAGCGGAGAACATTTTCGGGTGTTTGGTAGCATTTTAGCAGGGGCAACTCCCCAACGGGAGTTAACCCTTCAACCACAACACTGAAAATCTAGCAGATAACGGTGCCCCTTGAGACACACGTCACCTGTGCACTCAGCCTGTGCATTCCCCGGCTGACCACGGCTCAGTCTCTTACGCACAGTCTCCCCATCTGTAACATGGGAATGCAGAATCTATTCTGGTTTGCTTAATATAAAAGTGGACTGCAGAAAGCACGTCACTCTCGTGACCCCAGCGCTTCTAGGCTCAAGGAAGACACTGTACCTAAGGCAGCATCTTCTTCTACATCCCGTCTTCCCAGCCACTGATACCAATTTCACCAGCTGGCGATGCCCAGTTCTGTCTCACCCTGACAAAGCTGTGACTGGGGCTCCTTTGGTGCCGACACCCCAGTGGTGCCTGCCTCTGCCTGCCTCTGATACGGCCGGAACTAAGCCAAGGGACGAACCTGCCATTTTCAGCGTTTCTCCACTTTTACACCCATCTGCTGTAGTTTTTGTTGTTGTTGTTGCAAATACTGGCTTTATTTAACATTGCTTATCTATGTTTTGGATTATTGTAATAAATCACTAAGAGAGAAGTTCAAAAATAAAAGGGCATTTTCCAACTTCACCGCTATCACTCGAAGAACACCTTTTTCTGATAGGGCTAGCTTTAGGTGGCACCTCTAAATCGAGTATTTGCATCTTTCTCATTCTGCAGGAAGAGAATTGTATTCGTTCAAAGACAACACACATGGGAGTGGAATATTCTGAAACTATTATCACTTCCACGCAAGGGTGAAAGAACACACTCTCACCTTCCATGGTTTCTCTGGAATGGGAGGTTCCTCAATTTCTGCTTCGATATCAGTAGCATGGATCCAAGTATCATAGCTAAAAGTAAAAGGAGGAAACCGATTCCTTAGACAGAGCAGCATGGGCATAATAGCTCAAATAACTTTCTTTCAAGTGATTTTTGCACTGTGCCCGTTAAGATTTTTAAATATAAAACCTGATTTCATCCATAGGGGGCATAATTGTTATGCCAAGGACACAGAAGACTGCCAGAAAATGGGGTCACAGCGCTGAATGGGGTGTCATGAAATGAAACGGAGATCCTGTGCCAACGTGCAAGGCGGCAAAAGACCCCAGTAAAAGGCCTTCTTGACTCTTGGTTCAGCGAACGGCTGCTCTCATCAAAGCATCCAAAAACCACACAGCAAAGAGTGTGACAAAAAGAATTAAAGGAACACGACGTGTGCCCATGGAGCAGGGAGCAGGTTTTGCCAGTGTCGGAGACGGTATAGGTATAATGTTCAAGCATCGCCTGCACATCAAACCGTGGATGTGACGGGTACGTGAAGGAACACCTAACCAAAAAAAGAATGTCTGGTTTATGAACGGCTGCCAAGACAGGCTCTGACACCTGAACCGGTCTGAGTGCCACAGTCTGAGCGAGTGATCACAAACCAGCTTGGATGCTGGGACAGCTCCTCCACCGGTTCTCACCCCTAAGTCCCACAACGGGTTGGGGGGCAATTTCTGCCACTCCCAGGGAGCACACTCGGTGGTCAGGGATGATAGGAATCACAGCTCATCACCCTTCGGGGACCCATGATGACCTCACGGTTCTCCCAGAAGGCTCTGGCAATGGATCAAAGGTATCAGTACAGCCGGAAACCATGCATTTCAAGCAGACGGGCAATTTCTCCCTTTAGCCTGTGAAGCAAAGGGGGAAATATCTGGAAACGGGACATGAGCTTTCCAGCCCTTGTCATTACCTGTCTGGGAAATAGCCCCAATGCACAAGAACCTGTTTATCCTTTTTCATCACAGGCCTTAACCATTCTTCTGCAAGAGAGAGAAATACCATCAGGTGAAGAAAACACGTTTGTTTATTTCTAAATTGCTCACTGCAACACGCACTCTGCAGGGCTGCCCTTGAAGACTTCCTGAAGCTGCTTGCTGCCGCTTCTGCAAGACGCAGCAGCCAGATGAACATCTGGGACCGGACGCTCTGCCACGGGAGATCAGTTCTCGCCTGCCTTCCATGCATGGCTGCCCACACACTTCCGAGCCCAATTCAAGGTGCTGGTTGTAACCTGTCGAGCCCTACCTGGCTTGGGACTACAGCACTTGACAGAAGTACTGCAGCTGCTGCTGCTGCCTCTCCAAATCGATCTACCTGTGCCCCACAATCCACACCTGGAGCTTTTCGCCCAGTGGGCCACCAGCCGAGGTTTGGTGGCAGCAGCGGAGGGAATACCTTCTCGGCTTCCCTGACGGTGGAATGTTCTCTCCAGCAAGGCCAGCCCTGCGCCAATTTCCTTTGGGCACGAGCCTTAAGGCAGTCCTCTGGGCTGAGCAGCTGAAGGATGTCTTTTTTAGTGATATTCTATCTTATGTTTATTTATTCTTTTTGTAAGCCGCCCCGAGGCTTCAGCGATGGGTGTGGCATAAAAATGTTATAAATACATAAATCAAATCAAATCAAATCAAATCAAAATAGAGTTACCTAACGGTTTTATGCAGACACCCTTCCTGGCCTTTTAACTGTATTCTATACCCTGCTTTAAAAAAAAAAAACTGAACTATTTTTAAATTTTGGAACATGGAAAAAATCATGATACTTTTATTGTATCATGTTGTTCTTAAGGAATTACTGAAAATTTGCAAGAGCTATTGGGCAGGATATATAAATATCATATTTAATAAATAAATGTCCATTTCTTTTCTATACAACCCAATGGCCAAAGTTCACTAGGCAGTTACCTTGCCTGGTGGTTAGTGATAATGAAAACCGTAAAATGCAAACAGATATACGGTAACAGTTTAAAATTAGTCTGAAATGGAAGGAAAAACCAAAAGAAAACAGCTGCAAAGAAAACTTTTAAAATACAGAAAAGGGTTTAAAACAATAGAAGCAGAAAGCTTAAACTTCCTGGGAAAAGAACAAGGTCTTCACATGTCACCGGAAAGACAGGTGGGCTCAGGAAAGGTCCTCTGGGAAGCGCGCTCCACTCCTGGGTGCCACGGCAGGCAAGGCCCTCTCCTCAGAAGCCTCCTACTCCGCTTCCTTTGGCTCTCAGAGAAGGACTTCCTGAGGATGATCTTAGGGCCCAGTCAGGGATATACGGGAGGAAACAGTGCTTCAGGGCACCCAGCCCCAGGCCGTTCGGGGCTAAGGATGCCGTCTCTGGGACTTGGGGATGGAACGGCAAAGACGGCACCTCCTACGATCACTTTGCCCCATCCCTGTTGCCCCATTTTGGTCCAGCTGAAGTTTCCAGACCGTTCCTGAAGGCAGCCCCAAACGTAACACCTGGCAGTAGTCCAGCAAAGGGGTCACCAGAGCAGGGGGGGCGGTAGCGAGCCTCTCCCAGAACAGGACGGCTACTGCGCTTCCAATTCAGTGGTCCAGCTACAGACGCTTCAGCCCGACATGCACCATCTTCGCTCGTCTGAAGCGAGGCTCACGAGTCACTGCGCCAGAGATCCATCTGATGAACGGCAAGGCCGGCTACGGAGGGCTCGTGGCCAGCAACGAGGCGGAACCAGCTGGTCACCTTTCCCGGGGTGGCTTTGAACAGCCCATTTCTGAGTTGTGCAAGGTGTAAGAGGCGGCAGATTTGGGACGAGAGAAAAGGGAAAGGAGGACACATCCTTGCACATGGTAAACAGGAGTGACGTCGCTATCCAGAGAGCCTTTGGCGATAGGGCGGCGTACAATTACGATAAATAAAATGATAAATATCCTAGCCCTGCGCATAGCACGGGATGGTGGCCATGCAACCTCCAGTCCCTTCTGCCGCACTCACGACACTCCCTTGTCTTATAAAACAGTGCGCACCATTCGAGCGAAGCATTCATTTCTCAAGACGACAATTAAATCTCCAATTACTCCAGCAAAGCTAATATATCTAACCCCTATTAAAATGGTTTCTGCTCATTACGGTAACGGTCAAGAAATGAGTAGAACATTCTGTGCACGTTGCTTCTGCCATGATGCGTGCAGCCCTCACTGCTGAATCTCAATCCACGGCTGCCTCAATTCTGGCTGGAAAACCTATTCAGCAAGTTACATGCTTTCAAACATACTTTAAATAAGTTTTATTCTAGCTGTTTTTATGAGCATCCAATGTGTTAGCAAACTGGGGTTTCCAAAGGAAGACAGGACTCTAAATCTGAAGACTTTCGCAGGGTCAAAGGCATTTTCCATTATGAAGGATCCCGCAGATTCTGCACTGGGTGTACTAACTGCTCTGTGCAATTTTGAATTTGTTGAACCTGCCAAGATGCCTTATTTAGATGCTTTGAAGGAATAATAATTATGCTTTTAACCATCAGTTGTGAAAGGACATAAACAGGAATGCTTCAGGATCTTGCAATGCACAACAGAGGAAGGTGACGGATGCGTGAACCAGCACAAGTTTGGCTGCACGGCTCGATTTTGATGATAATCTTGCAATCACTGAGCAGGCCGGAGCACTGGGGCGAGCGGGCATGGGAGCATCGCAGAAGGGAGCAGAGGCTGCAGCGCACCCGCTCGAGTTGGCGTTTCCAGGCAGCTTCCATGCTGTGGCCTTTCTCTGGGCTCTTCCCTCAACACCCCCTTCCTCAGTTAAGACCCCTGAACTCCTCAGGATGCCTACAGGCCGAGACCCAGGCCAGGACTGCCTCTGGTCTCTCACCAGAACTGGCTGTCCAGCCAAGCCAAGCCCGTTTTGGGGGTAACCGCACACAGGACTGGCTGAAAAGAACTGAGCGTTCTTCCACGTAAAGGATGCGGAAGACGGCCTTTGAGGGAGACTTCATTCCCAGAAAAAGGAAATGCTGTTTCCGAAGTGAAGAATCCTGTCCTTCCGCAGGAGTGGAGGCTGACAGCTCAGAATTCCAGGCCGACGCAGGCCCAGGACTTCTCAGTACGGTGCCCAAGTGCGTCGGGACACGCGATTCCCCCCACCAGATATGCAGGCGTAGGTTTCCATGCAGGTCACTTTCATGTGCTGAAAGCACTGTAAGGTCCCAATCCTCTACATTACAAGAGACAAGTCTTTATCCTCCGATTTTTTTAGCAGCCGTCTTTCAGCTGTCAGAAAGGAGCACAGCATCCATCTCCTCTTCCCTTGGTTTATTTCCACAGAAGAGGTCAGTAATTTAACAGAATCACCGAATATCAACAAGCGCCAACTGTGATGCAGTGGTTAAGAGTGCTGGGCCAGGGAGCTGGGAGGACCGGCTTCTAGTTCCCATTCAGCCATGGGGCTCCCTGGGTGGTTCTGGGCCAGCTGCTCACAGGGCTGCTGCTTGGAAGATACGGTAAAATGGAGCGATCTGAGCTGCCTTGGCTTCCTCACAAGAGGAAAAGATGAAATATAAATCCAATGTAGTAACAACAACAGAAACTACGCTAATGTATGATTTGTCTGCATAAGCGCTTCCTCTCCCCAAAATAACTACTGAACATTCTCAAAGCATGCATTCAAAAGAAGCATTAACTGTGCTACAGAACCAGCAAGTAGCTAAATTAAGCGATCCCAAGGCTGCAGAGTCCAACAGACACGAAACAAAACAAGCAGGGCTTGGCCTGTGACGGCTTGGGCATTTTGTGCTGGCGCCCAAAACCGTTTCTCCAGTTCCCAAACGGACTCGTGGGTGGAAAAGGGCTGGGCACCTGATCCAGATGGCCACACAGGTGCGCTTGTCACCACCATAATGGCGGCCTCGGCCCACTAACGATCAGGCGGCAAGCCTTTTCCACACTGCACGACACCAACCTTGGCTATGTGCCTGATTTTGAAGTGCTCGTGGCAAGATTTAGGGGAATTGGGGAGCTTGTTTTGAAGGACTAGAAACTGTATTTTTCACTTGTCGAAGGAAAGAAGGGACACTATCCAATACACCAACACAGAGAAACCTACCTGGAGCCATGAAGTGCTCCTGCACCGAGGCGATGGAAGGGCTTTCCCACCCGCCACCCCGGGTGACGTGGAGAGGGGAACCGCACTCTCCCAGGGGGAGTGAGCGGAGGCAGAGGTGCCGAGACCCGCGCAGCAAGGACAGGCGCATGAGAGAGACACCAGTGCGTGCCACTTCACCCCTCCCACTGCCACGGCCCTGGGGCGCACGCCACGCAGGAAGGAGAGATGGGCAGGTGCCCGGGACAAAAGACGACTTCAGGTAGCACCGGAATGGCATTCAAGCTTTCCCAACAGCTACACAAAACCACTGCTGGAACGGTGCAGTGGATCGCATACTCCACCACGGGGCACAAAGAACTGGGCGCACGCAGATGCTTGCGGTGCACAGATCAACAGTGCCACCTGCTGGGGCTGCGCCATGGTCACACAGCCCGTGATTACTTTGCTCAACTTGGAGGGCCGCCCGTCAGCGTAGCCTCTCTAAGTGGCTCACGGAATGGCATTCGGCGAAACCGAGGCCGCTTCCAGACAGAGAAACACGGAGCGGTGTGCGCGCCAGTGTAAACAGCAGCAGCGCTCAAGCCACCTGGCATTCCCAGCGCTCCATTCAGAGCGCCACCGAACCGATGTGAACCACGCGGAACTTACCTGCGGGGAACGAAACCATGGAAGCAAACGACAGCCCTAACTAAAGGATGCTAAATCGGCTCCAGCTCTTTGCAGTCCACTCGCCACACCCGATGCTCGGGAGAAACCAGCAGCTTTCACAAGGACCAGCACCTGAACACCTGTGGGGAAACCTCCCACGCACTGCCTGAAAGCATCTCTGCGGAGCGGCCTCACTTTGGAGACTGCAGGTGCTTCTGCATGGAGCAGGTACTCCAGAAAGAGGCCGCTTCTTCACTTATTTGTTATGCAGCATCCCCGTGAAGTAGCCATTCGACTGTATCTGCCTCTCTTTCTTCCACCTCTTTTACAACGGCAGAAAATCAATCTTTTTGGCTTTTGAAGGAGTGGAATAGCAGCACTATTATTCCCACTTACAGAGCTGGCTCACTGTGGGTTCAATGCGCAGCCTCCAATCAGGGGGTGCGCCACGCTGTGTGCAGACATCCATTGTGGGTAATTTGAGGGTTTAAAAAAACAACTCTCGCATAATCCTCAATTGGGACAATGGCTACGTCTCGTTTAACCCTTGAACGAGCCACAATGGTCAGGCTTGCACGACGCAAACGCAACCCACATTCATGCGGGATCGAGGGCTGCGCGTTCAAAATGGTGGGTGCGTGCCTGCAGTAGGGGCCTCAGTTCTTCCTCTGTGTTGTGTGATCCAGCCCTGGGTGGACAAAACAGGCACAACCACGGCAGGGAGAGGGGTCTTCTGGTGACACAGCTGGCGATGCCGCATGATTTCGATCTGCAGTGCTGCTTTCCTTCCTCAACTGTTTTCCAATTTGAAGTTGCTAACTCAGGGGAGATCCCGAAGGAAGGCACGGCCAGGGACTCTCAGAGCAGTTTCGCCTGCATTTTAAAATATTCTCTCTAATGCAACACTGGACACGTAAACAAATAAAATCAAGCATGAAGTGGTGCGACAGTGATCTCTCGCTTCCTCCCTCTTGCAGAACAAGCTTTCTGCTGCTTCTGGAACTTATGCTAGTTTTAAACAAGCCGCACTCTGGCAAAGAGGGTGGCTTTCCTCAGCTCTGCATCTTAGTGAACGGCCTTAGCTGAGGAATGCTTACGCAGAAGTGCATCCCACTGAATGCAGGAGGATGTCCTTCGTGCCTCCCAAAATACTGCAGAATCAAGCTACAAAAGTGGCCCGGCTGTGGTCCCAGGGCTGCTTCTGTCTCCCCCGTCCCCTCAGCCTCTCCGATGAGCCAGCTGGTGTGAATCAGATCTCCCCAGTCTTCTTCAGAACCCGAACTGCACATAGAGTCCAAGTCAAGGCGAATGGGAGATCGCAATGTCTTGGTGGTGCCTAGCAGGGCTCTGGCGAGGCTGATGGGCGAGGGATGGCAGGCGCAGAAAGGCGGCAAACAGGGCGCGGAGGCAGGGAGGGCAGCGGTGGGGAAAAGCTTCTGCTATTCCAGAGACTGGAGCATCACTGGCTTACGTGAGGGAATTCTCCCTGACACTCCTCTCTCCAATCCGTCACTAAGCATGTTGTAAGCCGCCCCGAGGTTTCGGCAAGGGGCGGCATAGAAATGTTATAATAATAATAATAATAATAATAATAATAATAATAATAATAATAATAATAATAAGCTGTGAGAGCAGCGCTGGAACTGCTCCTCCTCTCTCTGCAGGAGCAGGCATGGCCCTGCTCCGCAGTGTGGACAAGCACCTGGGTTTTCCTGGGAGAAAGAGTGCTCCATTTGGTGCCACACAGAATAGTTTTCAATCCAGTTCCAGGCCATGAGGCACCGTGGATGCTTCACTCGCACGGAAAGGCCAGGGTGCACAAGCGGAAGAAGGCGAAACATAAAAGGTTTGAGGATGAGGCAGGATTGTGCAAATGGCTCTAGCCAGAAGGCCCTCGCTTTAACACACTCGGTCACTGTATATGTATTTCTTACACAACTCTACACTGCCTCTGTGGGACGGCACCAAGATGCGAGGGAGAATTAATTGCCATTCAATGCATTAAACTTCCAAGAGTTCTGACTTCTTACACCCGAAGGCAACTTCCTGCCGCTCCCCTTGCTTGTCTTTTAGTTCTTCCTCTGCATTTATATCCTGCCTCTTTCTCCTGTGAGGACTCCAACACAGCCTACGTGCTCCATGTTATCCCCACAACAGCAACCCTGTGAGGTGGGCTGAGCTGAGGGGCCACGAGGGGCCCAAAGTCACCCAGCGAGTGCATGGCAGAGCGGGGACCAGAACCAGCTCTCCCCAGCACCCCCCTCCAGTACTCACCACCACCACCACAAAATGGCTACTGGGCAGGCCCGCTGGCTCTGAGCGTATCAACAGCAGTAACAAATACACATTTGTACACTGTTATATTGCAGACATTAAGTTGTTAGGACAAAGATTTATTTAGATTTATGACACTCTGACTTCCCCGACAACTTTTACTCAGAGGAACAATTGCTTGAGCTTGGTAAGGACAATCAGTAAAATCACTTTGAAGGACCGACATATAAACCAAACGTCTCTAACCTTAACCCTGATCCTGCCCATAACCCCAAGAACTGCCTTCTCCACTGCCGAAATCAAGCCTGTAAGCTGTGTGGGGCAAGGATCCGACCTTTGCTTCCATTTTTGAACAAAGCGTCCTGCATACCGACAGTTCAACTGCCCAGTTAAGGTCTGTGGGAGCTTCTGTCGCCCAAACTTGTTGCAACTTGCCCAGGGAGAGCTCCAGCAAGTACCAGAATTTTCCACATTTTTGACAGCTGGCAGGGCTGAGGTGAGAACAGAGGGGGAGAGAAGGAACCATGTTGTCAGCCAAAAGGGGCTGAGCGCTGACGTCAGAGACCTGTTTGAAGCTGTGGAGGGAAGGAATTATGGCTGAGAAGCTGCTCTGCTCTGTAGGAACGCAATTTTTGCAAATTTTTTCTCTGCCGATCGGAGCTCAGCGGGAGTGAGAGGAAGAACCTACACAAAGACGACTTTCCACCTCTACAGGAAAAGACCTGCCTGCTTCTGTTTTTCACAAAATGTGGCAGTAAAGAACATTATATGAGATTTTTTCCTGAAATCTTGATATTCATTTCACAAGGCCAAAAGAACTGGAACAAAATAGGACATTCGGACCATTTTTATTCTGGTTCAAAGACCCCTGAGGCAGCTCACAATGTACATTCATAAAACAAAAATACAAGTAGCAAATAGGCACGTTTTACCTTCATCCAGTGAGGTAGGAGCAGGATAAATATGATGGGTGGCCTTAGATTTGTCATCTGTGACGGTGCCCTAAGAAAAAGCAAGGGCAGAGACGGCGTGAGAAGGACGCCCGAGCATCTGTCCACGCATCGCTTCCTCTCCCAGGAACATGCCCGGCTGGGCGCTTGGGATGCTGCCGACAGGAGGCACCTCCTGGCCCTGACGCCTCTGTGGTGGTGACTGCAGCCCGACAGACTGGACTGTGTGCGAGTTACATACGAGTGGCTTATAATTGCTCTCCGGAGTAGCAGCCCAGCTAGTTAGCAACCACAGCGGCACAACGTCTGAAGAAAGGAGTCTGCGGGATGGGGCAGGATGCCAGAGCGGGGCAGGGCCCGGGCAGCCGCTGGAACAAAGAGGCAGTGTCTGCATCCGGGCGGACGGCAGATGTTCCTGCCTCCATGGCCATCTTGCCGGCTTTTCGGTTTCCTGACTCGCCTCTGGGCACAGAAGTATTCTGCCTTTCTCATAGGGATACCCAGTATTTCAGGCGCTTGATCCAACTGAATGTTACCACAGTTTAAACTAGTCATGCCCGGACTGAGTCCCAGTAACAGCTGCTCAAGTCAGGGTTGCTTTGAGAAGAGCGAGGACTCATTTTCAGCTCCTCGTCTTTCAATCTCATGAGGAAACTGCTGATAGCTGAGCAAAACCCTAAGACACGACAGCAAGCAGTGAAAATAAGAGAATGGTCTACATTGCTTCCTTTCTCTTCCCATGCATAGAATATCCATCCATCCATTAATCCAACTAAGCAAATAAACACAGGGCAATCGCCAGGATCTTCACATGCCAGATAATTTGTTTTATAAAATAAGTGAACTCCCAGCTTCCTTTTCTTGTACTTGGAATGGCTGACTTATTTTAGTACTGTATATTTAAAAGATTTGGTTACTTATTTAGTTTAAGTTGTTACCCTCTTTGGGAGTGATGAAATAAAAACAAAAGCTCCTTTTCAATGGATTCTTTTCCAAATGGATATTTGAAACACTTTTCCATGCCACCAACTTAGTTTAAATGACACTTACTGCTTAAACCAACTACATTACATCGCTATTGGGTAAACCAACCCTACCGAGCCATTTCTCAAGATGTGAAAACCTACATGGAAGCCAAAGGAAGGCTTACGAGTTTTTCTATTTAATCAGCAAGCTGTTTCCTACATTTCATACCCCTTCTGGGAACACTTTTACTTAATGTTTTAATTTAATCTAGGCTGACACATCGCTCCTTGCTCCGAACAAAGCAGCAGAAGACAACGTGGTCTCCCTTTCAGGGTTCCTGTCATCCCCTTGCATGCCACGGTAAATTTAGAGGTCACAGAGGTGCAACACGGAGGAGCTTCTAATCCGGCGGATTTTCACCTTCCAGGAACCACCAGCGAGGGGGACGACGACTGTAGCGCCTACACTGGGCAATGATGCTACCGCCAAACCAAAGACCGTGTGTGTGTTGGGTCCAGGGTTTGGCCAGCTGAAGCCAGCTCAAGGCACAGCCTTATCCTTCCCTCGGTGCCCTGACAAGTGCCCAGAGCAGTTTCCGCCGTCACGGGCAAGACCGGCAGTGGGAAACTGGTTCCGCTCACAGAAGCCGCTCTGTCAGCAGAAGAGCGCCACTGGATTTCACCCCCGGACACTGGCCTTTTGGGGTAAGAAGGTAGGAGAGGAGCAGAGCCGCTTCACGTTCATACTGCCAGCCAAGGCACAGGTGCGCCTCCTCCCAGGTGTCACGGAATGAAGGGCCAAAACTTGTCCCTGTGCCGGAGACCCGACTGCAGGGCTCGCTCCAGCTTTCTGAGGCCACTGGGCAAGACGCCCCGAGAGGGCGGCTCTTGGCTCAAGAGGAGGGACGGCTGCTCCTCACTGTGGCCATCACCTTCCTGCTCATGCCCTCTCCCAAGAGAAGGGCCAAGGAGGAAGCTCAGCTGCCACCCTGGCTCACTTTCTGGCCCCCTCCCTGGGGCCTACGACAAAGAAGCCCCCAGGATAGGGCAGAGAGGCAGGGAGAGAATCACCCCCAGGCCCCTCATTAGACAAAAAGCCCCTCCCCAGACACTAGTAAGATCACTTTGCCCCTGTGATGCCCACAAGCATTTTGCACAGAGGCAAGACAGACAGAACAGCCGTGTTCCCATCCTTCTGTGGCTGTGAAGGGAATATTTTTTAACCCCTTGGCCAAAAGCGGAGAGAAAAAGTATAAAAGCATAAGAGTGAAAGGACTCAGGTTTGGGAGTGGGAATCCGCTGGTTTCCTCAGCTCTGCTCCCCGGTCATCCTTTCCCTCTGCCCTAAGCCCACCTCACCCCACATATTTATGCAGGGGGCCGGCAGGAAGCGAGTCCAAGGGTGACTGTGGGGCAGGCTCGTGCGCTTGCCGCCGCCACAGGCTCACTATGCATGTGCAGTTGTGCTTCCTTGTGTGTGACCGGAATACTTTGCACAAAGACACCACAATCGTCTGCCGCTGTGGCCTCGGCTCAGCTTGCTTCCTGGCCAGGCTCAAGCGGAAAGAGACCTGGCCGGCCCAAGAGAGCCGACCCCGACCTGAACCGCACGGCCCTGCGAGATGCCAGAGCCAAGCCCGGAGACTTCTGCACCGTAAAAGCTTCCGTGAGCTCGTCTAACCCCTTTCTGTAATGCTGAGAGCTAGGGGCATGTGCAGAGTGTTTTCAGCCTTGAGGGCCATTCGTAGTGCAAGATGGGAGGCATGTGCACAGTGCAAACACAAACATGAACACACACACACACTGCCTGTGTCCCATGGGATATCATTATTTAACGGTGATTTCAGCCTTTGAGGAATGCTTGCCAGTTTCACTTTTTGCTGGATTAAGACGTTTCATACGAACGGCCCTCGCCCAGGCCTCCTCCAGTTTTTACCATAAAGTCTTTGAGATTCACCCTTCAGCAAAGTCGGCAATCTCTTTTCAAGATATCACGACCCCGGGGCAATTCATTTTTGCCATCCCATCTAACTTCTGGACCACGGGGCACTTTCCCAGACTGCTGCAGCTTTTAGAATAACCGTTCCCATCAGGCAGCCCAACCAGGCAAAATAATTTTCTGTTCCCAAGCCAGTTAACACCACCCATTTCATCAATCCAGTCCTAGACTTTTCTCTGACTTAACTGCAGTGAGCCCTGCCAGCAGCGGCCGAGACTTGGCTGCGTCAGAAAGGGCCATGGAGTCACGACTCTGCCGGGGCTTCCCAGGAAGCCTCGCAGAGAACTGCACTCACAGGACCCCATGGCCTGTGCTGTGCACATCCCACCCTGGAAATGGGAAAACGCCGCAGCAGTTGCAAGCTACGTGGCCATTCCTGCCAGCTGCAAAGAGATGGGGAGATGCAGAGAGTGACTCTGTGCGCATGAGAGGCACTGGCAGCATTTTGGCCCCTTCCCTCCTGCTGTTGCTTTGGAAGCCCTGCCTGGATATCTGGGGGGACGGGGCCACCTGCACCACCTGAGAGCCACCCTGCTCTTCAAATGCCAAGCTCCTTTGTCAGTTGCCTGAACAGAACAGGATGTGGCATGCTAAGCACAAGACCTGGATGTGCGGCCTGTTACCTGGTGGCGCTTCACAATGTCCTTTAGCTTATTGGCCAACTTCAGCTCAATGTCTGGAATGAGGTAGATGGTTGGTCGGCTCAGACAGTTATTCTGCAACAGAAAAGTAAAGAATCAGATGCAAGAAGCCAGTGAGTCAGTGACAGAAGGGCAGGTCGCCCTGGCGTGGCAGGACCGGTCGTGTGGACATAAAGTCTTGTCCGCCATGGGGCCTTTTCTTTATTAACATTTTACTGGCCTTCCAACCAGTAAAACAGTGTTCGAGACAGCTACCCGTAAAAGCCATCATTTAAAATAACAACATAATTAAAATCTTACAAGGATGATTTGGACTCTGGAAGGCTGATTCACACGAAGCAGGAATGCAGTGTGGCAAGCACTGCATCAGATCAAAGCTGAGCAGGTCAGTGCCGTGTTTCCCACAGATGTCCAGGGGAACTAAGTCCCTAAGTGGAAAGTGCAGGCCGCAGCCCTCTCCCACACTGCTCCCCGGCATCGGGGACTGACCGCGTGAGCAAAGCCATCTCCTGCAAGATTAGAAGCCCATGATCCCTACAACCAGAGCGGGAGTATTATCTGCTACTTCAGCAAATGTGGGATTAAATGTATCACTTATCAAAAGCAACCTATATGATGGCTGCTTTGCAAATGACAATTACTTTCACACACCCATGATCTGTATTTCTCAAATGTCGTCCCCCAGTAATACCGTGGTAAGCCAAGGTTTAGCCCATGTGTGTGCCTGAAATGAATCTTTGGGTCCTAGCCAATATATCTCATAGGGCCAATTTCTGATAGACGTGTCTGCAAGCTTTCAGATTACAGAAGCTCTGCCAAAGCAAAAGGTAGCTGCATCCCAGGGATGTATACAAAGCAAAAGTTAGGTAACAAGCGGAAAGCTGCAGCCTGTTAGCAGAATAGGGCACCCGATCAAGTATATCATTTCAGAGCTCGGTAAGTTTAACACTAAATTATCAATAAACAAAGCAAAAGTGAATTATTTTGTCAGTGTTGATTGCTTTGTATATCCAAGTCTCCTCAATGGTATATTTTGAAGAGCAACTTCAACAGGTTGACTTAGTATTTCTCTCCCCAATTCTGGTGGCTATGAAGATAGTAACTTTAAAAGGGTGTGTTACAAGGGTGAAAAACATACTCCTTTCAAGGGATGCTTGCACAAGCGTTGTGAGTCTTGTGCCAGTCACATTCACAATAAGCCTTAAATCCTGAAAAATTTCACACCAAAGACAACAGAAAACCCAAAATCATGCAGAACATCAGAAGAGAACTCTTGCCTGCACTAATGCTTTTTCAATGTTCATGAACATTTCCACGTTTCGATCCATCCGGGAAGGGTTCTGCAAGTCAAACCGGCGCCTGCAATAAAATGTTTGTTCAGTACGTGGAACAGCAAAGACATATTACATGTTCTGGTTACAGCTCAGCACAACCTCTTGTGGAATTAGCTGCTTAGTCGTTATACAGCAACACGGCAGAACAGGAGGCCACAACATTCCTGCCAATCCGATAAGGCCACACAGTTTCCCCATCCAAAGGCAAGCGGCAAGTTAGGCCAGGGAGCAAAGGGGGTGGTCTGCCAAGAGACCCTGCACCTGCCACAGCAAGAGCGCCTCTCGAGTGTCCAGCTCCCTTCTGTCACGGAGACAAGGCAAGCCGATCAAATGAAACCTGGCACGAGAGTGGCCCAGCAGCCAGGGTGGAAGGACAGCCCCTCCCGAGCAGGGCCACGCTCCGGTTCCCATCTCGGGTGCCCTTCTCAGAAGCACAGGCCTCGGTGGCAGCCCCCAGCTCACCCGCTGCACCTCTTCCTGCGAAATGCACCGGCCGCCTCTGGGTGGCCTGGCCGCCTGCACGAGCACTCTTGGTGGCGATGCGCAACAGAGCGGGCGTTCTCGATGGCGGCACTCCATGGACGGGAATCCCTGCCTCGTGAGAGCAGGTCGCTCTCTCTTTTATATGTATTCTACTAGGAAGCAAAGACATCTCTTTTCCAGCAATCATGTGACTTGCTGATCAGTTGCTTATCCCTTTTTAATGTTTTTGTGTTTACTGCTGCTCTCAGCTTTTCATTGGTATTGCTCTGCTCTTGTCCATGCGGAGTTGAGTGACTCCCTTTTTTGACAGAGCAAAGCAGTGTGATTTCAAATAAAGAAATAAAAACTTTTGTCTAAGTCCAATACATCCGGAGGGCACTGAGTTGGGGAAGGCTGGTTTTCTCCATATGGAAACTTCGGACTATAACTCCCATCATTCCCAGCATGACTGCAAATTCATTCTCTCTTGGATCTCTAAACCCAGCAGAGAGGGTACGCGACTCACACACCCAGGGGTGGGCCTGGGAATTCTATGGGAAAGAGCAAAGAGAGAAAGAAAAGGACTCACCAGCCTTGGTCACTTTTATACTTATAAGCAGCTCCAAGAATGTGGCACAGCGTTCCTCCAGCTTTGAAATCCATGAAGCACTTTGCCTAGAACAGAGGAAGGCCCAAGGTGACATCCGCACGCTGGAAGAAAACTGGAAGAAAGCAGCCGCATCGCGCAGCACGAGCAGTAGCCCAAGCAAGTGCAGAAAATCGCCACACTCCCCATGTTCCCAGGCCAAGCCTGAAATGGTACGTAAGCCTCTCTTCCTGTCCCATACAAGATACTTTCAGGATCCTGCACACGAGCACAGCCATTGCATATGGCTTTTATGCTTACGCCTCCATGGGAATCGGAAGCAAAGCCAATTCGGAGACAGAAAGCATGGCTCAAAAAGCTTGGCAAGCACAGCGTTTGAGAATCTGCAGCAGACCAGAGCTGCAGCGAAGGCTTCTCAGGGGCACAGAGAAGCAACTCCCAAGGAGAATGGGAAGAGTTACTTATTTAACTTTAAGGAAGTCTTCTTAACAGGGCCAGAAAGTTCTACCTCCATCACCAGTTTTGGAAGAGAAAACAGAAACCCAGCAGCTCACTCTGTTCCGTTGACTGTTTTCCTGCCTTTCTTTATATGAAAACCTATGTGGCCTTCTTGTAACATGAGACGTCCAGAGCAGGGAAACTGGATCCTGCCTTCATTCTCTCAATCCCCTAAAGAGGCGGCTCAACCCACAAGGAGCTACTGATGTGAATCGGCACAAAAAGAGCAACGGTCCGCAACGACTGGACAGCACCGACATCCGCCTTGCTTATAACTGCCCTATCCCTTACATCAGCTGAAAGGAAAAGGTACGATTTCTCAGCTTGCCTCAAAGCAAGCTATACACCCTGGGGAAATCCTATTGCATCTTCAGGGCAGACGGATGTAATTCATAAAAAACATTAAAGCTATCATTTTGTCATTGATTTAAATCAAGTTTGCCATTATAAGGATCGTAGGAGCTCCTAAACCAGGGGTCTCAAACTCACCTTACCTGGGGGCAGTCTGGGTGAGGCTGGGCCGCATCAAGCATTCCACCGCGAGTTTGAGACCCCTGTCCTAAACAAATCTGCTATCCACTGGTTATTCTGGTAACAGAAAAATGTAAGTTTGCAAACTCCAGCTTGGTCATGAGGTCCCAGGGGCCTTCTGGACTGCAGCATTTTGGGGTTTTGCTATCTCTGCACACAAGCCAGGACCCATGGCTTCAGCAGCAACACAGAAAGCTCCTCACAGTCAGTCAGGCCACTGTCCGTCTTGCACAGTGACGTGGGCACCGGCTGACCGCAGCTCCAGGATTTCCATCCCAAGCCTCTCCCACCCACCCCTGCAGATGCCGAGGTCTTCGGCACACCTGGCACATGCTGTTCCTCAGAGCGAGAACCCTCTCCAGAAGGGCAACTGAGAACAGTGGCAGATTAGAGCTGGTAAGAAATCTAGAAAGCTGCTCAATACCAGGCAGTCAGACAGAGTTATGCAGCCGGGTGGGCAAGCAGAGCTTGCTCCTGGGTAAGCCCTCCCAATTGTCTAGAAGCAAGGGCTGCAAATGACTCGGCAAGAGTACTTCTGAATGAGAAGGAAATCTTCTATGTCGAAAAAAGAGTTCATGCAGCTGGAAGGCATGGAAAGTGCCCGCAAGGTCATCCACGGGGGCTCCTGCTGAGAAACGAGGTGCCATTTCCTTGAACCAAGGGCCTGTAATGACAGCCTCCCTGTCCTTTGGCCTACAGGAAAGTCTACAGTAATTACTATAATACAGTACTGAGTGTCATTTGCTCTTAATTGGAAAGATCAGATAATTTCCCTATGGTCCTTGGTTGAATACCAAACACAGATTTAGCTTACGCGTGTCTGAAAGATGTGCGTGACTTTTATGGCAATATAAATGCAGGCACTGATCTATCTGCACTGATTCAGACTCTTGCTTAACTAGGATTTAAATAAACAGCAGAACAAAATACCGAAAGGAATAAGGCAAAACCCCAAAAACAAAGCCCCAAAAGAAAGCCATAAAAAGACAAAGCACCACAAACTGAAGGGCCACCTACACGAAGTGGCATTCACAAGCCTTCGGAAGCCTAAACGCAGGAGATGAGGCCATGGAAGGGAGTCCCAGACCGTGGGAGCAGCAGCCGAGGAAGCCGTCCTGCATATCCATCAGCCCACCTGACTCCAAGGGGAAAGCAGGAAAATAAATCCTGCCAAGCCTGCCCCACAGGGGACCCTTCAACTGTGAAGGGTGGAATGCAGCTGCCTTCCTAAAAGGGCCGGAGAACCTGAGGCAGGGTCGCCTGGCAGCCGGAAACACGAGAACCCGGCCAGTTACAGGGCTGCTCCGTGTCAGTGACAGGAATACGTTTCGAAAACTCCCGCGATTGCCTGGCTGCACTGACTGCCGGGATGCTTCGGCTCGTGATGCGGGCAGGCCCCCTCACTCCCACGTGGGGTGGACCCAGTGCATGCGCTGCTTGACTGCCACGGTTCCTTCTCCCCACCGCCCCTTCGGATGTCTCTGGGTAAAGGCCTGCTCTGAGTATTTCCTTGATCTACATGGGTGTGTTGGGGGATTTTATTGAACCAGGATGGCAAAACTGAGCCAAGGCTGGACTTGTCCTTCCAACTCGTGCCTCCAAACCCCTTGTCTGTTGGGATGTCTGGATGCGTTTCGCCACTCCAGCTGCGGGCGGCTCCTCCGCAAGCAGCTGCAGAGCCGTCCGCTCAGGACCGGGCAAGCGCAGCGGCGGATGGAGAACAGCCGGAACATTTCGAATACTTACAGGGAATTTCGTGAAGGCAGGATTGGCGACGTGTTTCCCAAAGGCATCTTCCTGAAACTGCAGCAACTGCACCACCAGTCCAGCCAGCGTTTTGTTGGTCGGGGCATCAGCTTGGACATACTGAAAAGAAAACAAGCATTTCTTGGCTCACTTGCCGCTCTGTCTTCCCACAGTCAGTTCCTCAAGACGCCTAGCAGCTTTAATGCAATTCAACACTGCTTGGTGCCATGCAGCTGGCTTTTTAACTCCAGATTCTACTATTATGTATGTTGCCAAGTGTCAGGAAGGAGCAGCTTTACTGCCACTAGACTGAAATTTCCCAATCTCCACCGAGCTGACTTCATTGATTTAGCTTCCCGTACTTCAAATGCAAGCACTCGGGTCCTGCACACATGCGCTCCCAAAAGCAGGGCATTACCTCTGTGCTCCGCACTAAACCAAGCGCACACCGCTGGAGCCAAGCACCAAGGGCACTCCGTTTCTGTAGCGCATGCATCTTACGGACGGACGAAGATGGCAACCATTCGCCACCCAGTTTGCTTTGAGTACTCTGTGGATTTAGAACGCAACTGTCTGTGCCAACAGCAGCACTGCACCAAGATGCGCGTCGCACGAGTGAACTCATCCTTCAAATCCCCTCATGGGGCGGCTGGCCCCATGCCTGACCGTCCCAACCTCTGCACCCTTATCAGAACAAAGCCCTGTGCAACTGCATTCGCTCGCGACCGCTTCCCCTTTCATCTTACTGCAGCCACATGTTGCGATTCTGACCTGTTTCACCCCGGAACTCAGGTGCTCGAACTGGTTTGCTGCTCTGTGGGGCAGCCTCCCCCACTACGTGCCCCCCAGATGTTCCTTCAGCCCCCTCCAACAAGGCATGTGGACTGGGAATGGAGGCAGCTGCCAGCCAGCACATCTGGAGGGCAATTCCCAAGCAGGGGAGGCGTCTGGACACTATGAAGTATCCTGATGGCCCCGTAAAACGAATACTATTCGACGAGAATCTGAGCTCATTTTGAACGACTTGATAACCAGACACTGCTTTCCCCCTCCCTGCCGTAAGTTCTTTGGGAGGCACGCAAGACTAAAAGGCGGGCGGCAGCTTCAAATCAGACACCGCACAGAGCTGCAGGAGCAGATTCTCACGTGGCTTTCGAGTATCTCCGGCATCCAGGGCCCATCTCTAACTTTAGTGGACCTGTTCTTTGAACCGTTAAGACATTTAAAATATTTATATCCCATCTCTGTGCCTGAGAATGGGCCCCCCAGCAGCTTACAATATTAATGAGCAAACAGCATAGAAGATCAACCGACCGTGGTTTAGCATTGCCAGAAAAAGATCTATGCTCCATCAACTGCTCTTCAAAGGCTGCACGGTGGCCCCCAGGGGAAAGGCCTCCCGTGCAGAAAGCAGAGATCTTGCAACCAGGACTACAGAGCCTTGAGAATGGGCACCTTTCTCTGGGCAACTGTCTAGTTTTCGACTCGCCCCTTCTGGCCAACAGCCTAGGGACAATGAGGTCAGCTGGGCTCTCCACACATCTCAGGCATAGCTAGAATTAAATTCTCCAGGGGAGTTAATAGCTAAGCTTGCCCAAAAAGCAGTATAATAAACTTACCAAAAGTTTGTAGTTGACAAAAAGAACACAGAAAGAATGATGAGCCCCATAGCAAAACAACAATGCTGAGAACTTTTCCTGTAGTTTCTCGTGAAGTCAAATAACTCTTTCACAGTGTGCCACCAAGACACTCTCCATACAAAGGGAACCTGCCTTTCTTCAACGTTCCCTGCCAATTCGAGCCTTTGATGCAGAGAAAAAGATCCTAAATCACTCCTGTCACTATTGGGGCCCCCTGTGAGGGTTTACTTGTCCCAGCCGGAAAAGCTGATGCAAAGTCTTAATGACGAGAAAGCAGAATTCCTAAAGCTCTGCAAAGACACACGCCTCAGTGTGCGTTACACGGTCGGATTTTCTGCAGAATCTTAAAAGCCTTGAGTCAGAATTTAATTGTGCAATCATGGCTGATATGAATGTATCTGAACTGGTACTTCCACCGTAACACAGTCATTGCCTGCACAAGCAGCATGTGGTAGCTTGGCAAAGTCAGCCTGGGGAAGCCGAAGGAAACACTGCTTCGCTTGTGTGCGATGCTTTCCACCTCCCTCTGCTTCCCCCACCCCTGCCCAATCGGCAGTCTCTTCGGGTGGCGAAGGAGAGGCATCAGAAACCCCAGCTGCCCCCCCATAAGCAACCTGTTCTCTGCCTTCTTTTTTGCTGACATAGTCACAGAATGAATCTTGGCTCTGGCAGAGGTTTTGTACATCCGTCTACCAAAGGAATGACTCCCCCGCCTCACAGATCACCCCAGCAAGTGGAAGGCTAATCTGGCCCCATCGCTCTGCGCCCTCAGCCGTCCCTTTTGCACGGTGTCTATTGCACCGAGAGCCTCTCTTTTAGCATCTGTACTGTGCATTTTCGGTGTCTTATGCGTGTGGAACAACTGCACCGTTTCCTTCTCTTCCTGCTATCACCACTGCCCCGTGACGGGGGCTGGGTCAAGAGCCAGGATCCTGCCCACACTTCAATGCTGCGGGGAAAAATGAGCTCTGCATTCTGCCATTCCAGGCCCCAGCTCTGCTGAAACCGACAGCCTGGTCATTCCACAACATGCTCTACCGTGCACTCCTCAACCTTTGGGAACTTCAGCTGGGCCCTGCCAGGTCCTGCCACCACTGGCCACCAGCTGCTGCTGACCTCCCGATTCTCATTAGAGGTGGCCAGTATGGCCAATATTCAGGGATGGAAACACCTGCAGCCCAGTCCCATGCAAGGGGGTGTTTAAACATTATTTCAAAGCATTTCAAGGGGCCACAAAGAGGTCTATTTACACCAGAACCTCATGCCCCCTTCTCTTCTTGAGCTTCCAGCCCTACCTGGATGACAGTGAGGCCTGCCGGGGGCCATCTTTGGTTCACTATGAAAAGCCCATCACTAAAGTCCACATGGAAACCCTCACAGCACACAGTACGGTTAAGGAGAAATCACAACTGTGTAAAGCGCTGGGTTTTCAGGTTGCTAAATTTGAGGGAGAACAGTTAAAACTGACACAAGACTGCCAACGGGCCTCCATAAAGTGTTCTAAGAATGTTTTCATTAATTTTATTGATTCAGTTTCAGTATTTCCACTCTGCTCCACATGCGACCACATTCTGGAGTGGGAAGCAGTATATGGCTAAAACGAAAGAATAAAAACAATGCATTGCAAACGCCCCAGCAGCTTCCTACTCAGTAGCCACGGGGGCAGGACGGTAGCCTGGCTGGACAGCAGGGGCTCAAGGAACAGTCACCCACCACCGCTTCCTGGAACGGCCTGTGCAGGTAAGACTGGGATCGCTGTAACAAGCCGAGAAGGACTGCGTGGTCAGGGGTATCGAAAGCCAAAGAGAGGTCAAGCAGAATTGACAGGGCTGCGCTCCCCCATCCCTCCTAGCAGAGGGCAACCGAGGCCGAGTCGGTCTTCAAACCCACACTGAAATGTGTCTTGATAACCAGTATCCTCCACACAACACTTTTAATTACCTTTCCTGAAAATGCGGGATTTGCAACTGGACAGTAATTGTCAAAACCATTTTGGCCCAGATGATTATTATTTTTTTTAAGGAGCGGCTGCACTACAGCTTCCTTGAGGAAAACCACCCAGGACTTGATTTAGCTGTAATTCAGGATTCTGACCACATATTGCTTACAGCTACCATTGACCACTCTCTATGTAGTGCAATCCAGAACAGCCTGGATTTCAACCTGGTTACAGGACCAAATTAGCCTAGATTACCTGGATAGTCCTATCACTTCCTGGCAAACAGATGGGGAAGACATTGAGGTTGTGACAGATTTTATTTTCCTGGGCTCCAAGATCACCGCAGACGGGGACTGCAGCCAAGAAATTAAAAGACGCTTGCTCCTGGGGAGGAAAGCTATGGCAAATCTAGCCAGCATACTAAAAAGCAGAGACATCACCCTGCCAACAAAAGTGTGTATAGCCAAGGCTATGGTTTTCCCAGTTGCAATGTATGGCTGTGAGAGTTGGACCATAAGGAAGGCTGAGCGCCAAAGGATTGAGGCCTTCGAATTGTGGTGCTGGAGGAGACGCCTGCGAGTCCCTTGGACCGCAAGGCGATCAAACCGGTCAGCCCTAGAGGAGATCAACCCCGACTGCTCTTTAGAAGGATACATATTGAAAATGCTCAAACCCTGCTAATTTTGCACACACCCCCAACACCTCTCAGCCATGGTATTCTCCAGGCGGGGCACAGGGGACACTGTGTGCCACTGGTCCCGGTCTTCCCTGCAGGGTTGATTTCAGAGGGTAAGAGTGGGCGACTCTTTCTTGGCTTCCTGGCAACTGAACTGCGCTGCTCTGGAGGGTGCCACCCTGGCCCCAGCGGTGCCCAACGTTTATATGACGCTGATGAGCGAGATCATTAGATCTGGATGACACACAGCTCTCCTTCTCTATGACAAAAGTGCTGGATCAGAGGCTAGACTCAGTGATGGGCCGGATGAGGGCCAAGGCACTGAAGACGAGTCCTGGCAAGACAGAACCTCTGTGGGCAAGCAGTTTCTGAGCTGGGGAGACAGGCTCATTGTCCGTCCTCTGGCCTCACCCAGGGAGGGGCAGCTTGGGCGCAGCACTACAGGAATGAGGGGCAGGTCTGGACTACCACAATGACCGGCATGGGGGCGGCCCTTAAGGCTGGATGGAGCCGGTTTAGCAAGCGACTCCTTTGCTGAGGGATCTGCACCAGCTGTCAGCTTGCTATCAGGCCATGTTTAACATTTTGGAACTATCTATCCACTTAGCATCCAGACACTTGAGAGAGTGCTTGCCAACCTGGCTGAACAAGGTGAGATCACCTGCCCAAGGCGGGGACTCCCTTTCCAAGCAATCCCCTGCCTCTGCTCAGCACTGTTTCCGTCACCTCCTTGAAATACCTGTAGTTCAAAAACCTTCCTTCATTACTAGGCCACAGTTCCTACTGCTATTAAGTTTTTTAAAACAAAACACTGTATACATGTTGTTCACCACTCCGATATCTTTTCAGATGTGAAGCAGTAAATGAATGTTGTACAGAAACAAATACCTCCTCCCATGTCCAAACACAACACAGCAAGGTCTCCAGCTCCGTCAGCCCAGTAGCACCTCCTTTGCTCCCTGAAAGGGAGAGCGGCACAGCTGGGGCCCTCTCCAACCTCTCAGTGGACAGATTTTACCAATTTCGAGGTAACACATTTCTGAATCAAGTTGCGTACCTGCATAGCCTAAGGATTCAATCTTACGCATGAACCACTATGCTTGATTAGGGAAACGGTAGGGCTTTTTCTATCTAAAAATACACAGGAGTGGCCACATCATCTAGCCAGTTATTACACCTCTTGGCACCAAATCTCTTCCTCTCTTTTTTTAAAAATACAGCATGCATTTGGCCAGGACCGGAAGGATGCACTTTCTCAAAAAGCAGACAATTGACTACAGTCTTCTACATTTCAATTGTTAAAGTAAGTAGATTTTAAGAGAGACAAGTTAAATTTCTTTATTATGGAGAGGACTGCAACAATACCAGCACTGATGTGATGAAAGAGAATGCCTTTTCCAAACCTTACTCAAGGGGGAAAGTATTTTTAAAAGCATCACACATGCAAACATGAATTGAGATATCTGTGAGCATTTGAAAATGGAGAAGAGACAGAAAAATCCGTTTTGCCAGAATTAAATGCTATTTTCTGCAAGGCAGCAAACACAGATATGAATTTAAAAACTTGACTGCGATTTTTTGTATCTATCATGGAATATTCTTAAAAGGACCCAAATGCAGCTTGTTAGTTTTTAATACTTGGAAAGACCAATATGAAAAACCGCAAGCCTCCACAATTCAGATGAACAGTTCCTCACATCAGAGACTCCTA
The DNA here is from genome assembly GCF_004798865.1 of Varanus komodoensis. Classification (NCBI taxonomy): domain Eukaryota; kingdom Metazoa; phylum Chordata; class Lepidosauria; order Squamata; family Varanidae; genus Varanus; species Varanus komodoensis. The sequence continues at coordinate 830,936 of NW_025335289.1, forward strand.
CCCTGTTTCCATGTTGTGCTGAGCCTACTTGAATATTCACACGCCCAGCCATTGTCTAAGAAAGCCCTTTGCCTCCAAAAGAAAAAGATCGTGCCCAGTTACCACCGGGGCAAAAGGTATTTCGGGAACACACCAAGGGTAACGTTCAGCCAAGCGCTGCCCCCCGAAAGCCGGAAAGCAGCTCCAGGAACAAAGCAAGCGAGGCAGGAGCCGCAGCCTGCAAATCCCCTGGCAGGAGCTGCGAGGAGCGTTTCCCTCTCACGTCTGAGAGTTTGCCCGTCCAGCGCCCGAGCAGCAACCGAGTTCGCAGTGCTGCTGGGATCCCGTTTGCGGCGGCCTAACGGAGAGGAAGGCGGCCGGCGAGCCGGTTCCCGGGCCACGAGCGACCCGCGAGCTCCCGGGGCGGCACCTGCCCCCGCGCCCGGTCCAGGGAGCCGAGGCGCCCCGCGGAGCGCGCACCTTCTCCCGGCCCGGCCCGGCCGGCGGCGGGGAGGGCAGGTGGCCCATTGTGCGGCGGACTGGAACA